>NC_134647.1:46117191-46221198 GCF_030463565.1 Pelecanus crispus | reverse complement strand
GCAAGGGCTTTTACCTGTGCTGTGGGAGAAGTCGCCGGAGGTTTGCAGTGTCGCAGCAGGGCTCTGCCGATCGTGAGAGAGAGTGTTGGCAGCGTTCGGAGTTAAGCGAGGACGGAGCGCCGCTGGGTGCGATCGGCAGAGCCCTGCTCCGACACCGCAAACGTCCGGCTCGTTCTCCCACAGCAATAGTGCCAGCACGGAAAGTTCTTGGTGCTCCTCACCTTGCCACGCCAGCGCTTTCGCAGCGGAACACACAATGGTGACTGCACTTGCCTTTCCTCCAGGCACTGGAGGAGCTGCAGCTTTCTGTGCTGTCCCCTTGGCTTGTGGGCAAAATGGCAGGACGTTTGCACTGTGGGAGGCGATCTGTGGCGAGAGTGAGAGTGAGCCTGAGACTGCGTATTCAGAGCGCGTGGAGGAAAAGCAAGTGCCATTCACCTCTGTCTGTGTGTGTCTCTGTGTGTGTGTGGGACACACACTGGGCATCTGCCTTTGCCTTGCCTCCCAGCACTCCCAATACACGTTCTCAAGCTCACTCTCACTCTCGGCACAGACTAGCTCCCAAAGTGAAAACGTCGGGCAGTCGCTCCCACCGCTTGTTCTACTGCCTTAGTTGTGTGACAGCGCTGCCACGGGACGGTGAGGAGCAGCAAGAGCTTTCAAATCGGGCACCTGGGCTGTGGGAGAAAGCGCTGGACGGTTGCAGCGTTGGAGCAGGGCTCTGCCGATGGTGCCAGTGAGACAGAGTGCTGGCAGTTCTAGGAGCTGGGCAAGCTCGCAGCCCCAGGGTGTATTTGGGTGTAAATGAAGTGGCAAGCAAAGCCCAAGAACAGCAAGGGCTTTTACCTGTGCTGTGGGAGAAGTCGCCGGAGGTTTGCAGTGTCGCAGCAGGGCTCTGCCGATCGTGAGAGAGAGTGTTGGCAGCGTTCGGAGTTAAGCGAGGACGGAGCGCCGCTGGGTGCGATCGGCAGAGCCCTGCTCCGACACCGCAAACGTCCGGCTCGTTCTCCCACAGCAATAGCGCCAGCACGGAAAGTTCTTGGTGCTCCTCACCTTGCCACGCCAGCGCTTTCGCAGCGGAACACACAATGGTGACTGCACTTGCCTTTCCTCCAGGCACTGGAGGAGCTGCAGCTTTCTGTGCTGTCCCCTTGGCTTGTGGGCAAAATGGCAGGACGTTTGCACTGTGGGAGGCGATCTGTGGCGAGAGTGAGAGTGAGCCTGAGACTGCGTATTCAGAGCGCGTGGAGGAAAAGCAAGTGCCATTCACCTCTGTCTGTGTGTGTCTCTGTGTGTGTGTGGGACACACACTGGGCATCTGCCTTTGCCTTGCCTCCCAGCACTCCCAATACACGTTCTCAAGCTCACTCTCACTCTCGGCACAGACTAGCTCCCAAAGTGAAAACGTCGGGCAGTCGCTCCCACCGCTTGTTCTACTGCCTTAGTTGTGTGACAGCGCTGCCACGGGACGGTGAGGAGCAGCAAGAGCTTTCAAATCGGGCACCTGGGCTGTGGGAGAAAGCGCTGGACGGTTGCAGCGTTGGAGCAGGGCTCTGCCGATGGTGCCAGTGAGACAGAGTGCTGGCAGTTCTAGGAGCTGGGCAAGCTCGCAGCCCCAGGGTGTATTTGGCTGTAAATGAAGTGGCAAGCAAAGCCCAAGAACAGCAAGGGCTTTTACCTGTGCTGTGGGAGAAGTCGCCGGAGGTTTGCAGTGTCGCAGCAGGGCTCTGCCGATCGTGAGAGAGAGTGTTGGCAGCGTTCAGAGTTAAGCGAGGACGGAGCGCCGCTGGGTGCGATCGGCAGAGCCCTGCTCCGACACCGCAAACGTCCGGCTCGTTCTCCCACAGCAATAGCGCCAGCACGGAAAGTTCTTGGTGCTCCTCACCTTGCCACGCCAGCGCTTTCGCAGCGGAACACACAATGGTGACTGCACTTGCCTTTCCTCCAGGCACTGGAGGAGCTGCAGCTTTCTGTGCTGTCCCCTTGGCTTGTGGGCAAAATGGCAGGACGTTTGCACTGTGGGAGGCGATCTGTGGCGAGAGTGAGAGTGAGCCTGAGACTGCGTATTCAGAGCGCGTGGAGGAAAAGCAAGTGCCATTCACCTCTGTCTGTGTGTGTCTCTGTGTGTGTGTGTGACACACACTGGGCATCTGTCCTTGCCTTGCCTCCCAGCACTCCCAATACACGTTCTCAAGCTCACTCTCACTCTCGGCACAGACTAGCTCCCAAAGTGAAAACGTCGGGCAGTCGCTCCCACCGCTTGTTCTACTGCCTTAGTTGTGTGACAGCGCTGCCACGGGACGGTGAGGAGCAGCAAGAGCTTTCAAATCGGGCACCTGGGCTGTGGGAGAAAGCGCTGGACGGTTGCAGCGTTGGAGCAGGGCTCTGCCGATGGTGCCAGTGAGACAGAGTGCTGGCAGTTCTAAGAGCTGGGCAAGCTCGCAGCCCCAGGGTGTATTTGGGTGTAAATGAAGTGGCAAGCAAAGCCCAAGAACAGCAAGGGCTTTTACCTGTGCTGTGGGAGAAGTCGCCGGAGGTTTGCAGTGTCGCAGCAGGGCTCTGCCGATCGTGAGAGAGAGTTTTGGGAGGCGATCTGTGGCGAGAGTGAGAGTGAGCCTGAGACTGCGTATTCAGAGCGCGTGGAGGAAAAGCAAGTGCCATTCACCTCTGTCTGTGTGTGTCTCTGTGTGTGTGTGGGACACACACTGGGCATCTGCCTTTGCCTTGCCTCCCAGCACTCCCAATACACGTTCTCAAGCTCACTCTCACTCTCGGCACAGACTAGCTCCCAAAGTGAAAACGTCGGGCAGTCGCTCCCACCGCTTGTTCTACTGCCTTAGTTGTGTGACAGCGCTGCCACGGGATGGTGAGGAGCAGCAAGAGCTTTCAAATCGGGCACCTGGGCTGTGGGAGAAAGCGCTGGACGGTTGCAGCGTTGGAGCAGGGCTCTGCCGATGGTGCCAGTGAGACAGAGTGCTGGCAGTTCTAGGAGCTGGGCAAGCTCGCAGCCCCAGGGTGTATTTGGGTGTAAATGAAGTGGCAAGCAAAGCCCAAGAACAGCAAGGGCTTTTACCTGTGCTGTGGGAGAAGTCGCCGGAGGTTTGCAGTGTCGCAGCAGGGCTCTGCCGATCGTGAGAGAGAGTGTTGGCAGCGTTCGGAGTTAAGCGAGGACGGAGCGCCGCTGGGTGCGATCGGCAGAGCCCTGCTCCGACACCGCAAACGTCCGGCTCGTTCTCCCACAGCAATAGCGCCAGCACGGAAAGTTCTTGGTGCTCCTCACCTTGCCACGCCAGCGCTTTCGCAGCGGAACACACAATGGTGACTGCACTTGCCTTTCCTCCAGGCACTGGAGGAGCTGCAGCTTTCTGTGCTGTCCCCTTGGCTTGTGGGCAAAATGGCAGGACGTTTGCACTGTGGGAGGCGATCTGTGGCGAGAGTGAGAGTGAGCCTGAGACTGCGTATTCAGAGCGCGTGGAGGAAAAGCAAGTGCCATTCACCTCTGTCTGTGTGTGTCTCTGTGTGTGTGTGGGACACACACTGGGCATCTGCCTTTGCCTTGCCTCCCAGCACTCCCAATACACGTTCTCAAGCTCACTCTCACTCTCGGCACAGACTAGCTCCCAAAGTGAAAACGTCGGGCAGTCGCTCCCACCGCTTGTTCTACTGCCTTAGTTGTGTGACAGCGCTGCCACGGGACGGTGAGGAGCAGCAAGAGCTTTCAAATCGGGCACCTGGGCTGTGGGAGAAAGCGCTGGACGGTTGCAGCGTTGGAGCAGGGCTCTGCCGATGGTGCCAGTGAGACAGAGTGCTGGCAGTTCTAGGAGCTGGGCAAGCTCGCAGCCCCAGGGTGTATTTTGGGTGTAAATGAAGTGGCAAGCAAAGCCCAAGAACAGCAAGGGCTTTTACCTGTGCTGTGGGAGAAGTCGCCGGAGGTTTGCAGTGTCGCAGCAGGGCTCTGCCGGTCGGGGCAGTGAGAGAGAGTGCTGGCAGGGTTCGGAGCTGGGCAAGCACGCAGGTGCAGTGTGTGCTTGGCTGCGAAAGCGGTGGTGAGGGAAGGTGAGGAGCAGCAGCTTTCTGTGCTGTCCCCTTGGCTGTGGGCAAAATGGCAGGACGTTTGCCCTGTGGGAAGCGATCTGTGCCGAGAGTGAGAGTGAGCCTGAGACTGCGTATTCAGAGCGCGTGGAGGAAAAGCAAGTGCCGTTCACCTCTGGGGGGGGTGTGTGTCGCCCTATGAAAGCTCTGGCAAAGGAAGGTGAGGAAGAGCGAGAGCTTTCCGTGCTGGTAGCTTCGCTGTGGGAGAACTTGCCGGAGGTTTGCAGTGTCGCAGCAGGGCTCTGCCGATCGTGAGAGAGAGTGTTGGCAGCGTTCGGAGTTAAGCGAGGACGGAGCGCCGCTGGGTGCGATCGGCAGAGCCCTGCTCCGACACCGCAAACGTCCGGCTCGTTCTCCCACAGCAATAGTGCCAGCACGGAAAGTTCTTGGTGCTCCTCACCTTGCCGCGCCAGCGCTTTCGCAGCGGAACACACAATGGTGACTGCACTTGCCTTTCCTCCAGGCACTGGAGGAGCTGCAGCTTTCTGTGCTGTCCCCTTGGCTTGTGGGCAAAATGGCAGGACGTTTGCACTGTGGGAGGCGATCTGTGGCGAGAGTGAGAGTGAGCCTGAGACTGCGTATTCAGAGCGCGTGGAGGAAAAGCAAGTGCCATTCACCTCTGTCTGTGTGTGTCTCTGTGTGTGTGTGGGACACACACTGGGCATCTGCCTTTGCCTTGCCTCCCAGCACTCCCAATACACGTTCTCAAGCTCACTCTCACTCTCGGCACAGACTAGCTCCCAAAGTGAAAACGTCGGGCAGTCGCTCCCACCGCTTGTTCTACTGCCTTAGTTGTGTGACAGCGCTGCCACGGGACGGTGAGGAGCAGCAAGAGCTTTCAAATCGGGCACCTGGGCTGTGGGAGAAAGCGCTGGACGGTTGCAGCGTTGGAGCAGGGCTCTGCCGATGGTGCCAGTGAGACAGAGTGCTGGCAGTTCTAGGAGCTGGGCAAGCTCGCAGCCCCAGGGTGTATTTGGCTGTAAATGAAGTGGCAAGCAAAGCCCAAGAACAGCAAGGGCTTTTACCTGTGCTGTGGGAGAAGTCGCCGGAGGTTTGCAGTGTCGCAGCAGGGCTCTGCCGATCGTGAGAGAGAGTGTTGGCAGCGTTCAGAGTTAAGCGAGGACGGAGCGCCGCTGGGTGCGATCGGCAGAGCCCTGCTCCGACACCGCAAACGTCCGGCTCGTTCTCCCACAGCAATAGCGCCAGCACGGAAAGTTCTTGGTGCTCCTCACCTTGCCACGCCAGCGCTTTCGCAGCGGAACACACAATGGTGACTGCACTTGCCTTTCCTCCAGGCACTGGAGGAGCTGCAGCTTTCTGTGCTGTCCCCTTGGCTTGTGGGCAAAATGGCAGGACGTTTGCACTGTGGGAGGCGATCTGTGGCGAGAGTGAGAGTGAGCCTGAGACTGCGTATTCAGAGCGCGTGGAGGAAAAGCAAGTGCCATTCACCTCTGTCTGTGTGTGTCTCTGTGTGTGTGTGTGACACACACTGGGCATCTGTCCTTGCCTTGCCTCCCAGCACTCCCAATACACGTTCTCAAGCTCACTCTCACTCTCGGCACAGACTAGCTCCCAAAGTGAAAACGTCGGGCAGTCGCTCCCACCGCTTGTTCTACTGCCTTAGTTGTGTGACAGCGCTGCCACGGGACGGTGAGGAGCAGCAAGAGCTTTCAAATCGGGCACCTGGGCTGTGGGAGAAAGCGCTGGACGGTTGCAGCGTTGGAGCAGGGCTCTGCCGATGGTGCCAGTGAGACAGAGTGCTGGCAGTTCTAAGAGCTGGGCAAGCTCGCAGCCCCAGGGTGTATTTGGGTGTAAATGAAGTGGCAAGCAAAGCCCAAGAACAGCAAGGGCTTTTACCTGTGCTGTGGGAGAAGTCGCCGGAGGTTTGCAGTGTCGCAGCAGGGCTCTGCCGATCGTGAGAGAGAGTTTTGGGAGGCGATCTGTGCGAGAGTGAGAGTGAGCCTGAGACTGCGTATTCAGAGCGCGTGGAGGAAAAACAAGTGCCATTCACCTCTGTCTGTGTGTGTCTCTGTGTGTGTGTGGGACACACACTGGGCATCTGCCTTTGCCTTGCCTCCCAGCACTCCCAATACACGTTCTCAAGCTCACTCTCACTCTCGGCACAGACTAGCTCCCAAAGTGAAAACGTCGGGCAGTCGCTCCCACCGCTTGTTCTACTGCCTTAGTTGTGTGACAGCGCTGCCACGGGATGGTGAGGAGCAGCAAGAGCTTTCAAATCGGGCACCGGGGCTGTGGGAGAAAGCGCTGGACGGTTGCAGCATTGGAGCAGGGCTCTGCCGATGGTGCCAGTGAGACAGAGTGCTGGCAGTTCTAGGAGCTGGGCAAGCTCGCAGCCCCAGGGTGTATTTGGCTGTAAATGAAGTGGCAAGCAAAGCCCAAGAACAGCAAGGGCTTTTACCTGTGCTGTGGGAGAAGTCGCCGGAGGTTTGCAGTGTCGCAGCAGGGCTCTGCCGATCGTGAGAGAGAGTGTTGGCAGCGTTCAGAGTTAAGCGAGGACGGAGCGCCGCTGGGTGCGATCGGCAGAGCCCTGCTCCGACACCGCAAACGTCCGGCTCGTTCTCCCACAGCAATAGCGCCAGCACGGAAAGTTCTTGGTGCTCCTCACCTTGCCACGCCAGCGCTTTCGCAGCGGAACACACAATGGTGACTGCACTTGCCTTTCCTCCAGGCACTGGAGGAGCTGCAGCTTTCTGTGCTGTCCCCTTGGCTTGTGGGCAAAATGGCAGGACGTTTGCACTGTGGGAGGCGATCTGTGGCGAGAGTGAGAGTGAGCCTGAGACTGCGTATTCAGAGCGCGTGGAGGAAAAGCAAGTGCCATTCACCTCTGTCTGTGTGTGTCTCTGTGTGTGTGTGGGACACACACTGGGCATCTGTCCTTGCCTTGCCTCCCAGCACTCCCAATACACGTTCTCAAGCTCACTCTCACTCTCGGCACAGACTAGCTCCCAAAGTGAAAACGTCGGGCAGTCGCTCCCACCGCTTGTTCTACTGCCTTAGTTGTGTGACAGCGCTGCCACGGGATGGTGAGGAGCAGCAAGAGCTTTCAAATCGGGCACCTGGGCTGTGGGAGAAAGCGCTGGACGGTTGCAGCGTTGGAGCAGGTCTCTGCCGATGGTGCCAGTGAGACAGAGTGCTGGCAGTTCTAAGAGCTGGGCAAGCTCGCAGCCCCAGGGTGTATTTGGGTGTAAATGAAGTGGCAAGCAAAGCCCAAGAACAGCAAGGGCTTTTACCTGTGCTGTGGGAGAAGTCGCCGGAGGTTTGCAGTGTCGCAGCAGGGCTCTGCCGATCGTGAGAGAGAGTTTTGGGAGGCGATCTGTGCGAGAGTGAGAGTGAGCCTGAGACTGCGTATTCAGAGCGCGTGGAGGAAAAGCAAGTGCCATTCACCTCTGTCTGTGTGTGTCTCTGTGTGTGTGTGGGACACACACTGGGCATCTGCCTTTGCCTTGCCTCCCAGCACTCCCAATACACGTTCTCAAGCTCACTCTCACTCTCGGCACAGACTAGCTCCCAAAGTGAAAACGTCGGGCAGTCGCTCCCACCGCTTGTTCTACTGCCTTAGTTGTGTGACAGCGCTGCCACGGGATGGTGAGGAGCAGCAAGAGCTTTCAAATCGGGCACCTGGGCTGTGGGAGAAAGCGCTGGACGGTTGCAGCGTTGGAGCAGGGCTCTGCCGATGGTGCCAGTGAGACAGAGTGCTGGCAGTTCTAGGAGCTGGGCAAGCTCGCAGCCCCAGGGTGTATTTGGCTGTAAATGAAGTGGCAAGCAAAGCCCAAGAACAGCAAGGGCTTTTACCTGTGCTGTGGGAGAAGTCGCCGGAGGTTTGCAGTGTCGCAGCAGGGCTCTGCCGATCGTGAGAGAGAGTGTTGGCAGCGTTCGGAGTTAAGCGAGGACGGAGCGCCGCTGGGTGCGATCGGCAGAGCCCTGCTCCGACACCGCAAACGTCCGGCTCGTTCTCCCACAGCAATAGTGCCAGCACGGAAAGTTCTTGGTGCTCCTCACCTTGCCACGCCAGCGCTTTCGCAGCGGAACACACAATGGTGACTGCACTTGCCTTTCCTCCAGGCACTGGAGGAGCTGCAGCTTTCTGTGCTGTCCCCTTGGCTTGTGGGCAAAATGGCAGGACGTTTGCACTGTGGGAGGCGATCTGTGGCGAGAGTGAGAGTGAGCCTGAGACTGCGTATTCAGAGCGCGTGGAGGAAAAGCAAGTGCCATTCACCTCTGTCTGTGTGTGTCTCTGTGTGTGTGTGGGACACACACTGGGCATCTGCCTTTGCCTTGCCTCCCAGCACTCCCAATACACGTTCTCAAGCTCACTCTCACTCTCGGCACAGACTAGCTCCCAAAGTGAAAACGTCGGGCAGTCGCTCCCACCGCTTGTTCTACTGCCTTAGTTGTGTGACAGCGCTGCCACGGGACGGTGAGGAGCAGCAAGAGCTTTCAAATCGGGCACCTGGGCTGTGGGAGAAAGCGCTGGACGGTTGCAGCGTTGGAGCAGGGCTCTGCCGATGGTGCCAGTGAGACAGAGTGCTGGCAGTTCTAGGAGCTGGGCAAGCTCGCAGCCCCAGGGTGTATTTGGGTGTAAATGAAGTGGCAAGCAAAGCCCAAGAACAGCAAGGGCTTTTACCTGTGCTGTGGGAGAAGTCGCCGGAGGTTTGCAGTGTCGCAGCAGGGCTCTGCCGATCGTGAGAGAGAGTGTTGGCAGCGTTCGGAGTTAAGCGAGGACGGAGCGCCGCTGGGTGCGATCGGCAGAGCCCTGCTCCGACACCGCAAACGTCCGGCTCGTTCTCCCACAGCAATAGCGCCAGCACGGAAAGTTCTTGGTGCTCCTCACCTTGCCACGCCAGCGCTTTCGCAGCGGAACACACAATGGTGACTGCACTTGCCTTTCCTCCAGGCACTGGAGGAGCTGCAGCTTTCTGTGCTGTCCCCTTGGCTTGTGGGCAAAATGGCAGGACGTTTGCACTGTGGGAGGCGATCTGTGGCGAGAGTGAGAGTGAGCCTGAGACTGCGTATTCAGAGCGCGTGGAGGAAAAGCAAGTGCCATTCACCTCTGTCTGTGTGTGTCTCTGTGTGTGTGTGGGACACACACTGGGCATCTGCCTTTGCCTTGCCTCCCAGCACTCCCAATACACGTTCTCAAGCTCACTCTCACTCTCGGCACAGACTAGCTCCCAAAGTGAAAACGTCGGGCAGTCGCTCCCACCGCTTGTTCTACTGCCTTAGTTGTGTGACAGCGCTGCCACGGGACGGTGAGGAGCAGCAAGAGCTTTCAAATCGGGCACCTGGGCTGTGGGAGAAAGCGCTGGACGGTTGCAGCGTTGGAGCAGGGCTCTGCCGATGGTGCCAGTGAGACAGAGTGCTGGCAGTTCTAGGAGCTGGGCAAGCTCGCAGCCCCAGGGTGTATTTGGCTGTAAATGAAGTGGCAAGCAAAGCCCAAGAACAGCAAGGGCTTTTACCTGTGCTGTGGGAGAAGTCGCCGGAGGTTTGCAGTGTCGCAGCAGGGCTCTGCCGATCGTGAGAGAGAGTGTTGGCAGCGTTCAGAGTTAAGCGAGGACGGAGCGCCGCTGGGTGCGATCGGCAGAGCCCTGCTCCGACACCGCAAACGTCCGGCTCGTTCTCCCACAGCAATAGCGCCAGCACGGAAAGTTCTTGGTGCTCCTCACCTTGCCACGCCAGCGCTTTCGCAGCGGAACACACAATGGTGACTGCACTTGCCTTTCCTCCAGGCACTGGAGGAGCTGCAGCTTTCTGTGCTGTCCCCTTGGCTTGTGGGCAAAATGGCAGGACGTTTGCACTGTGGGAGGCGATCTGTGGCGAGAGTGAGAGTGAGCCTGAGACTGCGTATTCAGAGCGCGTGGAGGAAAAGCAAGTGCCATTCACCTCTGTCTGTGTGTGTCTCTGTGTGTGTGTGTGACACACACTGGGCATCTGTCCTTGCCTTGCCTCCCAGCACTCCCAATACACGTTCTCAAGCTCACTCTCACTCTCGGCACAGACTAGCTCCCAAAGTGAAAACGTCGGGCAGTCGCTCCCACCGCTTGTTCTACTGCCTTAGTTGTGTGACAGCGCTGCCACGGGACGGTGAGGAGCAGCAAGAGCTTTCAAATCGGGCACCTGGGCTGTGGGAGAAAGCGCTGGACGGTTGCAGCGTTGGAGCAGGGCTCTGCCGATGGTGCCAGTGAGACAGAGTGCTGGCAGTTCTAAGAGCTGGGCAAGCTCGCAGCCCCAGGGTGTATTTGGGTGTAAATGAAGTGGCAAGCAAAGCCCAAGAACAGCAAGGGCTTTTACCTGTGCTGTGGGAGAAGTCGCCGGAGGTTTGCAGTGTCGCAGCAGGGCTCTGCCGATCGTGAGAGAGAGTTTTGGGAGGCGATCTGTGCGAGAGTGAGAGTGAGCCTGAGACTGCGTATTCAGAGCGCGTGGAGGAAAAACAAGTGCCATTCACCTCTGTCTGTGTGTGTCTCTGTGTGTGTGTGGGACACACACTGGGCATCTGCCTTTGCCTTGCCTCCCAGCACTCCCAATACACGTTCTCAAGCTCACTCTCACTCTCGGCACAGACTAGCTCCCAAAGTGAAAACGTCGGGCAGTCGCTCCCACCGCTTGTTCTACTGCCTTAGTTGTGTGACAGCGCTGCCACGGGATGGTGAGGAGCAGCAAGAGCTTTCAAATCGGGCACCGGGGCTGTGGGAGAAAGCGCTGGACGGTTGCAGCGTTGGAGCAGGGCTCTGCCGATGGTGCCAGTGAGACAGAGTGCTGGCAGTTCTAGGAGCTGGGCAAGCTCGCAGCCCCAGGGTGTATTTGGCTGTAAATGAAGTGGCAAGCAAAGCCCAAGAACAGCAAGGGCTTTTACCTGTGCTGTGGGAGAAGTCGCCGGAGGTTTGCAGTGTCGCAGCAGGGCTCTGCCGATCGTGAGAGAGAGTGTTGGCAGCGTTCAGAGTTAAGCGAGGACGGAGCGCCGCTGGGTGCGATCGGCAGAGCCCTGCTCCGACACCGCAAACGTCCGGCTCGTTCTCCCACAGCAATAGCGCCAGCACGGAAAGTTCTTGGTGCTCCTCACCTTGCCACGCCAGCGCTTTCGCAGCGGAACACACAATGGTGACTGCACTTGCCTTTCCTCCAGGCACTGGAGGAGCTGCAGCTTTCTGTGCTGTCCCCTTGGCTTGTGGGCAAAATGGCAGGACGTTTGCACTGTGGGAGGCGATCTGTGGCGAGAGTGAGAGTGAGCCTGAGACTGCGTATTCAGAGCGCGTGGAGGAAAAGCAAGTGCCATTCACCTCTGTCTGTGTGTGTCTCTGTGTGTGTGTGGGACACACACTGGGCATCTGTCCTTGCCTTGCCTCCCAGCACTCCCAATACACGTTCTCAAGCTCACTCTCACTCTCGGCACAGACTAGCTCCCAAAGTGAAAACGTCGGGCAGTCGCTCCCACCGCTTGTTCTACTGCCTTAGTTGTGTGACAGCGCTGCCACGGGATGGTGAGGAGCAGCAAGAGCTTTCAAATCGGGCACCTGGGCTGTGGGAGAAAGCGCTGGACGGTTGCAGCGTTGGAGCAGGTCTCTGCCGATGGTGCCAGTGAGACAGAGTGCTGGCAGTTCTAAGAGCTGGGCAAGCTCGCAGCCCCAGGGTGTATTTGGGTGTAAATGAAGTGGCAAGCAAAGCCCAAGAACAGCAAGGGCTTTTACCTGTGCTGTGGGAGAAGTCGCCGGAGGTTTGCAGTGTCGCAGCAGGGCTCTGCCGATCGTGAGAGAGAGTTTTGGGAGGCGATCTGTGGCGAGAGTGAGAGTGAGCCTGAGACTGCGTATTCAGAGCGCGTGGAGGAAAAGCAAGTGCCATTCACCTCTGTCTGTGTGTGTCTCTGTGTGTGTGTGGGACAGACACTGGGCATCTGCCTTTGCCTTGCCTCCCAGCACTCCCAATACACGTTCTCAAGCTCACTCTCACTCTCGGCACAGACTAGCTCCCAAAGTGAAAATGTCGGGCAGTCGCTCCCACCGCTTGTTCTACTGCCTTAGTTGTGTGACAGCGCTGCCACGGGATGGTGAGGAGCAGCAAGAGCTTTCAAATCGGGCACCTGGGCTGTGGGAGAAAGCGCTGGACGGTTGCAGCGTTGGAGCAGGGCTCTGCCGATGGTGCCAGTGAGACAGAGTGCTGGCAGTTCTAGGAGCTGGGCAAGCTCGCAGCCCCAGGGTGTATTTGGCTGTAAATGAAGTGGCAAGCAAAGCCCAAGAACAGCAAGGGCTTTTACCTGTGCTGTGGGAGAAGTCGCCGGAGGTTTGCAGTGTCGCAGCAGGGCTCTGCCGATCGTGAGAGAGAGTGTTGGCAGCGTTCGGAGTTAAGCGAGGACGGAGCGCCGCTGGGTGCGATCGGCAGAGCCCTGCTCCGACACCGCAAACGTCCGGCTCGTTCTCCCACAGCAATAGTGCCAGCACGGAAAGTTCTTGGTGCTCCTCACCTTGCCACGCCAGCGCTTTCGCAGCGGAACACACAATGGTGACTGCACTTGCCTTTCCTCCAGGCACTGGAGGAGCTGCAGCTTTCTGTGCTGTCCCCTTGGCTTGTGGGCAAAATGGCAGGACGTTTGCACTGTGGGAGGCGATCTGTGGCGAGAGTGAGAGTGAGCCTGAGACTGCGTATTCAGAGCGCGTGGAGGAAAAGCAAGTGCCATTCACCTCTGTCTGTGTGTGTCTCTGTGTGTGTGTGGGACACACACTGGGCATCTGCCTTTGCCTTGCCTCCCAGCACTCCCAATACACGTTCTCAAGCTCACTCTCACTCTCGGCACAGACTAGCTCCCAAAGTGAAAACGTCGGGCAGTCGCTCCCACCGCTTGTTCTACTGCCTTAGTTGTGTGACAGCGCTGCCACGGGATGGTGAGGAGCAGCAAGAGCTTTCAAATCGGGCACCTGGGCTGTGGGAGAAAGCGCTGGACGGTTGCAGCGTTGGAGCAGGGCTCTGCCGATGGTGCCAGTGAGACAGAGTGCTGGCAGTTCTAGGAGCTGGGCAAGCTCGCAGCCCCAGGGTGTATTTGGCTGTAAATGAAGTGGCAAGCAAAGCCCAAGAACAGCAAGGGCTTTTACCTGTGCTGTGGGAGAAGTCGCCGGAGGTTTGCAGTGTCGCAGCAGGGCTCTGCCGATCGTGAGAGAGAGTGTTGGCAGCGTTCGGAGTTAAGCGAGGACGGAGCGCCGCTGGGTGCGATCGGCAGAGCCCTGCTCCGACACCGCAAACGTCCGGCTCGTTCTCCCACAGCAATAGTGCCAGCACGGAAAGTTCTTGGTGCTCCTCACCTTGCCACGCCAGCGCTTTCGCAGCGGAACACACAATGGTGACTGCACTTGCCTTTCCTCCAGGCACTGGAGGAGCTGCAGCTTTCTGTGCTGTCCCCTTGGCTTGTGGGCAAAATGGCAGGACGTTTGCACTGTGGGAGGCGATCTGTGGCGAGAGTGAGAGTGAGCCTGAGACTGCGTATTCAGAGCGCGTGGAGGAAAAGCAAGTGCCATTCACCTCTGTCTGTGTGTGTCTCTGTGTGTGTGTGGGACACACACTGGGCATCTGCCTTTGCCTTGCCTCCCAGCACTCCCAATACACGTTCTCAAGCTCACTCTCACTCTCGGCACAGACTAGCTCCCAAAGTGAAAACGTCGGGCAGTCGCTCCCACCGCTTGTTCTACTGCCTTAGTTGTGTGACAGCGCTGCCACGGGACGGTGAGGAGCAGCAAGAGCTTTCAAATCGGGCACCTGGGCTGTGGGAGAAAGCGCTGGACGGTTGCAGCGTTGGAGCAGGGCTCTGCCGATGGTGCCAGTGAGACAGAGTGCTGGCAGTTCTAGGAGCTGGGCAAGCTCGCAGCCCCAGGGTGTATTTGGGTGTAAATGAAGTGGCAAGCAAAGCCCAAGAACAGCAAGGGCTTTTACCTGTGCTGTGGGAGAAGTCGCCGGAGGTTTGCAGTGTCGCAGCAGGGCTCTGCCGATCGTGAGAGAGAGTGTTGGCAGCGTTCGGAGTTAAGCGAGGACGGAGCGCCGCTGGGTGCGATCGGCAGAGCCCTGCTCCGACACCGCAAACGTCCGGCTCGTTCTCCCACAGCAATAGCGCCAGCACGGAAAGTTCTTGGTGCTCCTCACCTTGCCACGCCAGCGCTTTCGCAGCGGAACACACAATGGTGACTGCACTTGCCTTTCCTCCAGGCACTGGAGGAGCTGCAGCTTTCTGTGCTGTCCCCTTGGCTTGTGGGCAAAATGGCAGGACGTTTGCACTGTGGGAGGCGATCTGTGGCGAGAGTGAGAGTGAGCCTGAGACTGCGTATTCAGAGCGCGTGGAGGAAAAGCAAGTGCCATTCACCTCTGTCTGTGTGTGTCTCTGTGTGTGTGTGGGACACACACTGGGCATCTGCCTTTGCCTTGCCTCCCAGCACTCCCAATACACGTTCTCAAGCTCACTCTCACTCTCGGCACAGACTAGCTCCCAAAGTGAAAACGTCGGGCAGTCGCTCCCACCGCTTGTTCTACTGCCTTAGTTGTGTGACAGCGCTGCCACGGGACGGTGAGGAGCAGCAAGAGCTTTCAAATCGGGCACCTGGGCTGTGGGAGAAAGCGCTGGACGGTTGCAGCGTTGGAGCAGGGCTCTGCCGATGGTGCCAGTGAGACAGAGTGCTGGCAGTTCTAGGAGCTGGGCAAGCTCGCAGCCCCAGGGTGTATTTGGCTGTAAATGAAGTGGCAAGCAAAGCCCAAGAACAGCAAGGGCTTTTACCTGTGCTGTGGGAGAAGTCGCCGGAGGTTTGCAGTGTCGCAGCAGGGCTCTGCCGATCGTGAGAGAGAGTGTTGGCAGCGTTCAGAGTTAAGCGAGGACGGAGCGCCGCTGGGTGCGATCGGCAGAGCCCTGCTCCGACACCGCAAACGTCCGGCTCGTTCTCCCACAGCAATAGCGCCAGCACGGAAAGTTCTTGGTGCTCCTCACCTTGCCACGCCAGCGCTTTCGCAGCGGAACACACAATGGTGACTGCACTTGCCTTTCCTCCAGGCACTGGAGGAGCTGCAGCTTTCTGTGCTGTCCCCTTGGCTTGTGGGCAAAATGGCAGGACGTTTGCACTGTGGGAGGCGATCTGTGGCGAGAGTGAGAGTGAGCCTGAGACTGCGTATTCAGAGCGCGTGGAGGAAAAGCAAGTGCCATTCACCTCTGTCTGTGTGTGTCTCTGTGTGTGTGTGTGACACACACTGGGCATCTGTCCTTGCCTTGCCTCCCAGCACTCCCAATACACGTTCTCAAGCTCACTCTCACTCTCGGCACAGACTAGCTCCCAAAGTGAAAACGTCGGGCAGTCGCTCCCACCGCTTGTTCTACTGCCTTAGTTGTGTGACAGCGCTGCCACGGGACGGTGAGGAGCAGCAAGAGCTTTCAAATCGGGCACCTGGGCTGTGGGAGAAAGCGCTGGACGGTTGCAGCGTTGGAGCAGGGCTCTGCCGATGGTGCCAGTGAGACAGAGTGCTGGCAGTTCTAAGAGCTGGGCAAGCTCGCAGCCCCAGGGTGTATTTGGGTGTAAATGAAGTGGCAAGCAAAGCCCAAGAACAGCAAGGGCTTTTACCTGTGCTGTGGGAGAAGTCGCCGGAGGTTTGCAGTGTCGCAGCAGGGCTCTGCCGATCGTGAGAGAGAGTTTTGGGAGGCGATCTGTGCGAGAGTGAGAGTGAGCCTGAGACTGCGTATTCAGAGCGCGTGGAGGAAAAACAAGTGCCATTCACCTCTGTCTGTGTGTGTCTCTGTGTGTGTGTGGGACACACACTGGGCATCTGCCTTTGCCTTGCCTCCCAGCACTCCCAATACACGTTCTCAAGCTCACTCTCACTCTCGGCACAGACTAGCTCCCAAAGTGAAAACGTCGGGCAGTCGCTCCCACCGCTTGTTCTACTGCCTTAGTTGTGTGACAGCGCTGCCACGGGATGGTGAGGAGCAGCAAGAGCTTTCAAATCGGGCACCGGGGCTGTGGGAGAAAGCGCTGGACGGTTGCAGCGTTGGAGCAGGGCTCTGCCGATGGTGCCAGTGAGACAGAGTGCTGGCAGTTCTAGGAGCTGGGCAAGCTCGCAGCCCCAGGGTGTATTTGGCTGTAAATGAAGTGGCAAGCAAAGCCCAAGAACAGCAAGGGCTTTTACCTGTGCTGTGGGAGAAGTCGCCGGAGGTTTGCAGTGTCGCAGCAGGGCTCTGCCGATCGTGAGAGAGAGTGTTGGCAGCGTTCAGAGTTAAGCGAGGACGGAGCGCCGCTGGGTGCGATCGGCAGAGCCCTGCTCCGACACCGCAAACGTCCGGCTCGTTCTCCCACAGCAATAGCGCCAGCACGGAAAGTTCTTGGTGCTCCTCACCTTGCCACGCCAGCGCTTTCGCAGCGGAACACACAATGGTGACTGCACTTGCCTTTCCTCCAGGCACTGGAGGAGCTGCAGCTTTCTGTGCTGTCCCCTTGGCTTGTGGGCAAAATGGCAGGACGTTTGCACTGTGGGAGGCGATCTGTGGCGAGAGTGAGAGTGAGCCTGAGACTGCGTATTCAGAGCGCGTGGAGGAAAAGCAAGTGCCATTCACCTCTGTCTGTGTGTGTCTCTGTGTGTGTGTGGGACACACACTGGGCATCTGTCCTTGCCTTGCCTCCCAGCACTCCCAATACACGTTCTCAAGCTCACTCTCACTCTCGGCACAGACTAGCTCCCAAAGTGAAAACGTCGGGCAGTCGCTCCCACCGCTTGTTCTACTGCCTTAGTTGTGTGACAGCGCTGCCACGGGATGGTGAGGAGCAGCAAGAGCTTTCAAATCGGGCACCTGGGCTGTGGGAGAAAGCGCTGGACGGTTGCAGCGTTGGAGCAGGTCTCTGCCGATGGTGCCAGTGAGACAGAGTGCTGGCAGTTCTAAGAGCTGGGCAAGCTCGCAGCCCCAGGGTGTATTTGGGTGTAAATGAAGTGGCAAGCAAAGCCCAAGAACAGCAAGGGCTTTTACCTGTGCTGTGGGAGAAGTCGCCGGAGGTTTGCAGTGTCGCAGCAGGGCTCTGCCGATCGTGAGAGAGAGTTTTGGGAGGCGATCTGTGGCGAGAGTGAGAGTGAGCCTGAGACTGCGTATTCAGAGCGCGTGGAGGAAAAGCAAGTGCCATTCACCTCTGTCTGTGTGTGTCTCTGTGTGTGTGTGGGACAGACACTGGGCATCTGCCTTTGCCTTGCCTCCCAGCACTCCCAATACACGTTCTCAAGCTCACTCTCACTCTCGGCACAGACTAGCTCCCAAAGTGAAAACGTCGGGCAGTCGCTCCCACCGCTTGTTCTACTGCCTTAGTTGTGTGACAGCGCTGCCACGGGATGGTGAGGAGCAGCAAGAGCTTTCAAATCGGGCACCTGGGCTGTGGGAGAAAGCGCTGGACGGTTGCAGCGTTGGAGCAGGGCTCTGCCGATGGTGCCAGTGAGACAGAGTGCTGGCAGTTCTAGGAGCTGGGCAAGCTCGCAGCCCCAGGGTGTATTTGGCTGTAAATGAAGTGGCAAGCAAAGCCCAAGAACAGCAAGGGCTTTTACCTGTGCTGTGGGAGAAGTCGCCGGAGGTTTGCAGTGTCGCAGCAGGGCTCTGCCGATCGTGAGAGAGAGTGTTGGCAGCGTTCGGAGTTAAGCGAGGACGGAGCGCCGCTGGGTGCGATCGGCAGAGCCCTGCTCCGACACCGCAAACGTCCGGCTCGTTCTCCCACAGCAATAGTGCCAGCACGGAAAGTTCTTGGTGCTCCTCACCTTGCCACGCCAGCGCTTTCGCAGCGGAACACACAATGGTGACTGCACTTGCCTTTCCTCCAGGCACTGGAGGAGCTGCAGCTTTCTGTGCTGTCCCCTTGGCTTGTGGGCAAAATGGCAGGACGTTTGCACTGTGGGAGGCGATCTGTGGCGAGAGTGAGAGTGAGCCTGAGACTGCGTATTCAGAGCGCGTGGAGGAAAAGCAAGTGCCATTCACCTCTGTCTGTGTGTGTCTCTGTGTGTGTGTGGGACACACACTGGGCATCTGCCTTTGCCTTGCCTCCCAGCACTCCCAATACACGTTCTCAAGCTCACTCTCACTCTCGGCACAGACTAGCTCCCAAAGTGAAAACGTCGGGCAGTCGCTCCCACCGCTTGTTCTACTGCCTTAGTTGTGTGACAGCGCTGCCACGGGACGGTGAGGAGCAGCAAGAGCTTTCAAATCGGGCACCTGGGCTGTGGGAGAAAGCGCTGGACGGTTGCAGCGTTGGAGCAGGGCTCTGCCGATGGTGCCAGTGAGACAGAGTGCTGGCAGTTCTAGGAGCTGGGCAAGCTCGCAGCCCCAGGGTGTATTTGGCTGTAAATGAAGTGGCAAGCAAAGCCCAAGAACAGCAAGGGCTTTTACCTGTGCTGTGGGAGAAGTCGCCGGAGGTTTGCAGTGTCGCAGCAGGGCTCTGCCGATCGTGAGAGAGAGTTTTGGGAGGCGATCTGTGGCGAGAGTGAGAGTGAGCCTGAGACTGCGTATTCAGAGCGCGTGGAGGAAAAGCAAGTGCCATTCACCTCTGTCTGTGTGTGTCTCTGTGTGTGTGTGGGACACACACTGGGCATCTGCCTTTGCCTTGCCTCCCAGCACTCCCAATACACGTTCTCAAGCTCACTCTCACTCTCGGCACAGACTAGCTCCCAAAGTGAAAACGTCGGGCAGTCGCTCCCACCGCTTGTTCTACTGCCTTAGTTGTGTGACAGCGCTGCCACGGGACGGTGAGGAGCAGCAAGAGCTTTCAAATCGGGCACCTGGGCTGTGGGAGAAAGCGCTGGACGGTTGCAGCGTTGGAGCAGGGCTCTGCCGATGGTGCCAGTGAGACAGAGTGCTGGCAGTTCTAGGAGCTGGGCAAGCTCGCAGCCCCAGGGTGTATTTTGGGTGTAAATGAAGTGGCAAGCAAAGCCCAAGAACAGCAAGGGCTTTTACCTGTGCTGTGGGAGAAGTCGCCGGAGGTTTGCAGTGTCGCAGCAGGGCTCTGCCGGTCGGGGCAGTGAGAGAGAGTGCTGGCAGGGTTCGGAGCTGGGCAAGCACGCAGGTGCAGTGTGTGCTTGGCTGCGAAAGCGGTGGTGAGGGAAGGTGAGGAGCAGCAGCTTTCTGTGCTGTCCCCTTGGCTGTGGGCAAAATGGCAGGACGTTTGCCCTGTGGGAAGCGATCTGTGCCGAGAGTGAGAGTGAGCCTGAGACTGCGTATTCAGAGCGCGTGGAGGAAAAGCAAGTGCCGTTCACCTCTGGGGGGGGTGTGTGTCGCCCTATGAAAGCTCTGGCAAAGGAAGGTGAGGAAGAGCGAGAGCTTTCCGTGCTGGTAGCTTCGCTGTGGGAGAACTTGCCGGAGGTTTGCAGTGTCGCAGCAGGGCTCTGCCGATCGTGAGAGAGAGTGTTGGCAGCGTTCGGAGTTAAGCGAGGACGGAGCGCCGCTGGGTGCGATCGGCAGAGCCCTGCTCCGACACCGCAAACGTCCGGCTCGTTCTCCCACAGCAATAGTGCCAGCACGGAAAGTTCTTGGTGCTCCTCACCTTGCCGCGCCAGCGCTTTCGCAGCGGAACACACAATGGTGACTGCACTTGCCTTTCCTCCAGGCACTGGAGGAGCTGCAGCTTTCTGTGCTGTCCCCTTGGCTTGTGGGCAAAATGGCAGGACGTTTGCACTGTGGGAGGCGATCTGTGGCGAGAGTGAGAGTGAGCCTGAGACTGCGTATTCAGAGCGCGTGGAGGAAAAGCAAGTGCCATTCACCTCTGTCTGTGTGTGTCTCTGTGTGTGTGTGGGACACACACTGGGCATCTGCCTTTGCCTTGCCTCCCAGCACTCCCAATACACGTTCTCAAGCTCACTCTCACTCTCGGCACAGACTAGCTCCCAAAGTGAAAACGTCGGGCAGTCGCTCCCACCGCTTGTTCTACTGCCTTAGTTGTGTGACAGCGCTGCCACGGGACGGTGAGGAGCAGCAAGAGCTTTCAAATCGGGCACCTGGGCTGTGGGAGAAAGCGCTGGACGGTTGCAGCGTTGGAGCAGGGCTCTGCCGATGGTGCCAGTGAGACAGAGTGCTGGCAGTTCTAGGAGCTGGGCAAGCTCGCAGCCCCAGGGTGTATTTGGCTGTAAATGAAGTGGCAAGCAAAGCCCAAGAACAGCAAGGGCTTTTACCTGTGCTGTGGGAGAAGTCGCCGGAGGTTTGCAGTGTCGCAGCAGGGCTCTGCCGATCGTGAGAGAGAGTGTTGGCAGCGTTCAGAGTTAAGCGAGGACGGAGCGCCGCTGGGTGCGATCGGCAGAGCCCTGCTCCGACACCGCAAACGTCCGGCTCGTTCTACCACAGCAATAGCGCCAGCACGGAAAGTTCTTGGTGCTCCTCACCTTGCCACGCCAGCGCTTTCGCAGCGGAACACACAATGGTGACTGCACTTGCCTTTCCTCCAGGCACTGGAGGAGCTGCAGCTTTCTGTGCTGTCCCCTTGGCTTGTGGGCAAAATGGCAGGACGTTTGCACTGTGGGAGGCGATCTGTGGCGAGAGTGAGAGTGAGCCTGAGACTGCGTATTCAGAGCGCGTGGAGGAAAAGCAAGTGCCATTCACCTCTGTCTGTGTGTGTCTCTGTGTGTGTGTGGGACACACACTGGGCATCTGTCCTTGCCTTGCCTCCCAGCACTCCCAATACACGTTCTCAAGCTCACTCTCACTCTCGGCACAGACTAGCTCCCAAAGTGAAAACGTCGGGCAGTCGCTCCCACCGCTTGTTCTACTGCCTTAGTTGTGTGACAGCGCTGCCACGGGACGGTGAGGAGCAGCAAGAGCTTTCAAATCGGGCACCTGGGCTGTGGGAGAAAGCGCTGGACGGTTGCAGCGTTGGAGCAGGGCTCTGCCGATGGTGCCAGTGAGACAGAGTGCTGGCAGTTCTAAGAGCTGGGCAAGCTCGCAGCCCCAGGGTGTATTTGGGTGTAAATGAAGTGGCAAGCAAAGCCCAAGAACAGCAAGGGCTTTTACCTGTGCTGTGGGAGAAGTCGCCGGAGGTTTGCAGTGTCGCAGCAGGGCTCTGCCGATCGTGAGAGAGAGTTTTGGGAGGCGATCTGTGCGAGAGTGAGAGTGAGCCTGAGACTGCGTATTCAGAGCGCGTGGAGGAAAAACAAGTGCCATTCACCTCTGTCTGTGTGTGTCTCTGTGTGTGTGTGGGACACACACTGGGCATCTGCCTTTGCCTTGCCTCCCAGCACTCCCAATACACGTTCTCAAGCTCACTCTCACTCTCGGCACAGACTAGCTCCCAAAGTGAAAACGTCGGGCAGTCGCTCCCACCGCTTGTTCTACTGCCTTAGTTGTGTGACAGCGCTGCCACGGGATGGTGAGGAGCAGCAAGAGCTTTCAAATCGGGCACCGGGGCTGTGGGAGAAAGCGCTGGACGGTTGCAGCGTTGGAGCAGGGCTCTGCCGATGGTGCCAGTGAGACAGAGTGCTGGCAGTTCTAGGAGCTGGGCAAGCTCGCAGCCCCAGGGTGTATTTGGCTGTAAATGAAGTGGCAAGCAAAGCCCAAGAACAGCAAGGGCTTTTACCTGTGCTGTGGGAGAAGTCGCCGGAGGTTTGCAGTGTCGCAGCAGGGCTCTGCCGATCGTGAGAGAGAGTGTTGGCAGCGTTCAGAGTTAAGCGAGGACGGAGCGCCGCTGGGTGCGATCGGCAGAGCCCTGCTCCGACACCGCAAACGTCCGGCTCGTTCTCCCACAGCAATAGCGCCAGCACGGAAAGTTCTTGGTGCTCCTCACCTTGCCACGCCAGCGCTTTCGCAGCGGAACACACAATGGTGACTGCACTTGCCTTTCCTCCAGGCACTGGAGGAGCTGCAGCTTTCTGTGCTGTCCCCTTGGCTTGTGGGCAAAATGGCAGGACGTTTGCACTGTGGGAGGCGATCTGTGGCGAGAGTGAGAGTGAGCCTGAGACTGCGTATTCAGAGCGCGTGGAGGAAAAGCAAGTGCCATTCACCTCTGTCTGTGTGTGTCTCTGTGTGTGTGTGGGACACACACTGGGCATCTGTCCTTGCCTTGCCTCCCAGCACTCCCAATACACGTTCTCAAGCTCACTCTCACTCTCGGCACAGACTAGCTCCCAAAGTGAAAACGTCGGGCAGTCGCTCCCACCGCTTGTTCTACTGCCTTAGTTGTGTGACAGCGCTGCCACGGGACGGTGAGGAGCAGCAAGAGCTTTCAAATCGGGCACCTGGGCTGTGGGAGAAAGCGCTGGACGGTTGCAGCGTTGGAGCAGGGCTCTGCCGATGGTGCCAGTGAGACAGAGTGCTGGCAGTTCTAAGAGCTGGGCAAGCTCGCAGCCCCAGGGTGTATTTGGGTGTAAATGAAGTGGCAAGCAAAGCCCAAGAACAGCAAGGGCTTTTACCTGTGCTGTGGGAGAAGTCGCCGGAGGTTTGCAGTGTCGCAGCAGGGCTCTGCCGATCGTGAGAGAGAGTTTTGGGAGGCGATCTGTGGCGAGAGTGAGAGTGAGCCTGAGACTGCGTATTCAGAGCGCGTGGAGGAAAAGCAAGTGCCATTCACCTCTGTCTGTGTGTGTCTCTGTGTGTGTGTGGGACACACACTGGGCATCTGCCTTTGCCTTGCCTCCCAGCACTCCCAATACACGTTCTCAAGCTCACTCTCACTCTCGGCACAGACTAGCTCCCAAAGTGAAAACGTCGGGCAGTCGCTCCCACCGCTTGTTCTACTGCCTTAGTTGTGTGACAGCGCTGCCACGGGATGGTGAGGAGCAGCAAGAGCTTTCAGTGCGGGTACCTGGGCTGTGGGAGAAAGCGCTGGACGGTTGCAGCGTTGGAGCAGGGCTCTGCCGATGGTGCCAGTGAGACAGAGTGCTGGCAGTTCTAGGAGCTGGGCAAGCTCGCAGCCCCAGGGTGTATTTGGGTGTAAATGAAGTGGCAAGCAAAGCCCAAGAACAGCAAGGGCTTTTACCTGTGCTGTGGGAGAAGTCGCCGGAGGTTTGCAGTGTCGCAGCAGGGCTCTGCCGATCGTGAGAGAGAGTGTTGGCAGCGTTCGGAGTTAAGCGAGGACGGAGCGCCGCTGGGTGCGATCGGCAGAGCCCTGCTCCGACACCGCAAACGTCCGGCTCGTTCTCCCACAGCAATAGCGCCAGCACGGAAAGTTCTTGGTGCTCCTCACCTTGCCACGCCAGCGCTTTCGCAGCGGAACACACAATGGTGACTGCACTTGCCTTTCCTCCAGGCACTGGAGGAGCTGCAGCTTTCTGTGCTGTCCCCTTGGCTTGTGGGCAAAATGGCAGGACGTTTGCACTGTGGGAGGCGATCTGTGGCGAGAGTGAGAGTGAGCCTGAGACTGCGTATTCAGAGCGCGTGGAGGAAAAGCAAGTGCCATTCACCTCTGTCTGTGTGTGTCTCTGTGTGTGTGTGGGACAGACACTGGGCATCTGCCTTTGCCTTGCCTCCCAGCACTCCCAATACACGTTCTCAAGCTCACTCTCACTCTCGGCACAGACTAGCTCCCAAAGTGAAAACGTCGGGCAGTCGCTCCCACCGCTTGTTCTACTGCCTTAGTTGTGTGACAGCGCTGCCACGGGACGGTGAGGAGCAGCAAGAGCTTTCAAATCGGGCACCTGGGCTGTGGGAGAAAGCGCTGGACGGTTGCAGCGTTGGAGCAGGGCTCTGCCGATGGTGCCAGTGAGACAGAGTGCTGGCAGTTCTAGGAGCTGGGCAAGCTCGCAGCCCCAGGGTGTATTTGGCTGTAAATGAAGTGGCAAGCAAAGCCCAAGAACAGCAAGGGCTTTTACCTGTGCTGTGGGAGAAGTCGCCGGAGGTTTGCAGTGTCGCAGCAGGGCTCTGCCGATCGTGAGAGAGAGTGTTGGCAGCGTTCAGAGTTAAGCGAGGACGGAGCGCCGCTGGGTGCGATCGGCAGAGCCCTGCTCCGACACCGCAAACGTCCGGCTCGTTCTACCACAGCAATAGCGCCAGCACGGAAAGTTCTTGGTGCTCCTCACCTTGCCACGCCAGCGCTTTCGCAGCGGAACACACAATGGTGACTGCACTTGCCTTTCCTCCAGGCACTGGAGGAGCTGCAGCTTTCTGTGCTGTCCCCTTGGCTTGTGGGCAAAATGGCAGGACGTTTGCACTGTGGGAGGCGATCTGTGGCGAGAGTGAGAGTGAGCCTGAGACTGCGTATTCAGAGCGCGTGGAGGAAAAGCAAGTGCCATTCACCTCTGTCTGTGTGTGTCTCTGTGTGTGTGTGTGACACACACTGGGCATCTGTCCTTGCCTTGCCTCCCAGCACTCCCAATACACGTTCTCAAGCTCACTCTCACTCTCGGCACAGACTAGCTCCCAAAGTGAAAACGTCGGGCAGTCGCTCCCACCGCTTGTTCTACTGCCTTAGTTGTGTGACAGCGCTGCCACGGGACGGTGAGGAGCAGCAAGAGCTTTCAAATCGGGCACCTGGGCTGTGGGAGAAAGCGCTGGACGGTTGCAGCGTTGGAGCAGGGCTCTGCCGATGGTGCCAGTGAGACAGAGTGCTGGCAGTTCTAAGAGCTGGGCAAGCTCGCAGCCCCAGGGTGTATTTGGGTGTAAATGAAGTGGCAAGCAAAGCCCAAGAACAGCAAGGGCTTTTACCTGTGCTGTGGGAGAAGTCGCCGGAGGTTTGCAGTGTCGCAGCAGGGCTCTGCCGATCGTGAGAGAGAGTTTTGGGAGGCGATCTGTGGCGAGAGTGAGAGTGAGCCTGAGACTGCGTATTCAGAGCGCGTGGAGGAAAAGCAAGTGCCATTCACCTCTGTCTGTGTGTGTCTCTGTGTGTGTGTGGGACACACACTGGGCATCTGCCTTTGCCTTGCCTCCCAGCACTCCCAATACACGTTCTCAAGCTCACTCTCACTCTCGCCACAGACTAGCTCCCAAAGTGAAAACGTCGGGCAGTCGCTCCCACCGCTTGTTCTACTGCCTTAGTTGTGTGACAGCGCTGCCACGGGATGGTGAGGAGCAGCAAGAGCTTTCAGTGCGGGTACCTGGGCTGTGGGAGAAAGCGCTGGACGGTTGCAGCGTTGGAGCAGGGCTCTGCCGATGGTGCCAGTGAGACAGAGTGCTGGCAGTTCTAGGAGCTGGGCAAGCTCGCAGCCCCAGGGTGTATTTGGCTGTAAATGAAGTGGCAAGCAAAGCCCAAGAACAGCAAGGGCTTTTACCTGTGCTGTGGGAGAAGTCGCCGGAGGTTTGCAGTGTCGCAGCAGGGCTCTGCCGATCGTGAGAGAGAGTGTTGGCAGCGTTCGGAGTTAAGCGAGGACGGAGCGCCGCTGGGTGCGATCGGCAGAGCCCTGCTCCGACACCGCAAACGTCCGGCTCGTTCTCCCACAGCAATAGCGCCAGCACGGAAAGTTCTTGGTGCTCCTCACCTTGCCACGCCAGCGCTTTCGCAGCGGAACACACAATGGTGACTGCACTTGCCTTTCCTCCAGGCACTGGAGGAGCTGCAGCTTTCTGTGCTGTCCCCTTGGCTTGTGGGCAAAATGGCAGGACGTTTGCACTGTGGGAGGCGATCTGTGGCGAGAGTGAGAGTGAGCCTGAGACTGCGTATTCAGAGCGCGTGGAGGAAAAGCAAGTGCCATTCACCTCTGTCTGTGTGTGTCTCTGTGTGTGTGTGGGACACACACTGGGCATCTGCCTTTGCCTTGCCTCCCAGCACTCCCAATACACGTTCTCAAGCTCACTCTCACTCTCGGCACAGACTAGCTCCCAAAGTGAAAACGTCGGGCAGTCGCTCCCACCGCTTGTTCTACTGCCTTAGTTGTGTGACAGCGCTGCCACGGGACGGTGAGGAGCAGCAAGAGCTTTCAAATCGGGCACCTGGGCTGTGGGAGAAAGCGCTGGACGGTTGCAGCGTTGGAGCAGGGCTCTGCCGATGGTGCCAGTGAGACAGAGTGCTGGCAGTTCTAGGAGCTGGGCAAGCTCGCAGCCCCAGGGTGTATTTGGCTGTAAATGAAGTGGCAAGCAAAGCCCAAGAACAGCAAGGGCTTTTACCTGTGCTGTGGGAGAAGTCGCCGGAGGTTTGCAGTGTCGCAGCAGGGCTCTGCCGATCGTGAGAGAGAGTGTTGGCAGCGTTCAGAGTTAAGCGAGGACGGAGCGCCGCTGGGTGCGATCGGCAGAGCCCTGCTCCGACACCGCAAACGTCCGGCTCGTTCTACCACAGCAATAGCGCCAGCACGGAAAGTTCTTGGTGCTCCTCACCTTGCCACGCCAGCGCTTTCGCAGCGGAACACACAATGGTGACTGCACTTGCCTTTCCTCCAGGCACTGGAGGAGCTGCAGCTTTCTGTGCTGTCCCCTTGGCTTGTGGGCAAAATGGCAGGACGTTTGCACTGTGGGAGGCGATCTGTGGCGAGAGTGAGAGTGAGCCTGAGACTGCGTATTCAGAGCGCGTGGAGGAAAAGCAAGTGCCATTCACCTCTGTCTGTGTGTGTCTCTGTGTGTGTGTGTGACACACACTGGGCATCTGTCCTTGCCTTGCCTCCCAGCACTCCCAATACACGTTCTCAAGCTCACTCTCACTCTCGGCACAGACTAGCTCCCAAAGTGAAAACGTCGGGCAGTCACTCCCACCGCTTGTTCTACTGCCTTAGTTGTGTGACAGCGCTGCCACGGGACGGTGAGGAGCAGCAAGAGCTTTCAAATCGGGCACCTGGGCTGTGGGAGAAAGCGCTGGACGGTTGCAGCGTTGGAGCAGGGCTCTGCCGATGGTGCCAGTGAGACAGAGTGCTGGCAGTTCTAAGAGCTGGGCAAGCTCGCAGCCCCAGGGTGTATTTGGGTGTAAATGAAGTGGCAAGCAAAGCCCAAGAACAGCAAGGGCTTTTACCTGTGCTGTGGGAGAAGTCGCCGGAGGTTTGCAGTGTCGCAGCAGGGCTCTGCCGATCGTGAGAGAGAGTTTTGGGAGGCGATCTGTGGCGAGAGTGAGAGTGAGCCTGAGACTGCGTATTCAGAGCGCGTGGAGGAAAAGCAAGTGCCATTCACCTCTGTCTGTGTGTGTCTCTGTGTGTGTGTGGGACAGACACTGGGCATCTGCCTTTGCCTTGCCTCCCAGCACTCCCAATACACGTTCTCAAGCTCACTCTCACTCTCGGCACAGACTAGCTCCCAAAGTGAAAACGTCGGGCAGTCGCTCCCACCGCTTGTTCTACTGCCTTAGTTGTGTGACAGCGCTGCCACGGGATGGTGAGGAGCAGCAAGAGCTTTCAAATCGGGCACCTGGGCTGTGGGAGAAAGCGCTGGACGGTTGCAGCGTTGGAGCAGGGCTCTGCCGATGGTGCCAGTGAGACAGAGTGCTGGCAGTTCTAGGAGCTGGGCAAGCTCGCAGCCCCAGGGTGTATTTGGCTGTAAATGAAGTGGCAAGCAAAGCCCAAGAACAGCAAGGGCTTTTACCTGTGCTGTGGGAGAAGTCGCCGGAGGTTTGCAGTGTCGCAGCAGGGCTCTGCCGATCGTGAGAGAGAGTGTTGGCAGCGTTCGGAGTTAAGCGAGGACGGAGCGCCGCTGGGTGCGATCGGCAGAGCCCTGCTCCGACACCGCAAACGTCCGGCTCGTTCTCCCACAGCAATAGCGCCAGCACGGAAAGTTCTTGGTGCTCCTCACCTTGCCACGCCAGCGCTTTCGCAGCGGAACACACAATGGTGACTGCACTTGCCTTTCCTCCAGGCACTGGAGGAGCTGCAGCTTTCTGTGCTGTCCCCTTGGCTTGTGGGCAAAATGGCAGGACGTTTGCACTGTGGGAGGCGATCTGTGGCGAGAGTGAGAGTGAGCCTGAGACTGCGTATTCAGAGCGCGTGGAGGAAAAGCAAGTGCCATTCACCTCTGTCTGTGTGTGTCTCTGTGTGTGTGTGGGACACACACTGGGCATCTGCCTTTGCCTTGCCTCCCAGCACTCCCAATACACGTTCTCAAGCTCACTCTCACTCTCGGCACAGACTAGCTCCCAAAGTGAAAACGTCGGGCAGTCGCTCCCACCGCTTGTTCTACTGCCTTAGTTGTGTGACAGCGCTGCCACGGGACGGTGAGGAGCAGCAAGAGCTTTCAAATCGGGCACCTGGGCTGTGGGAGAAAGCGCTGGACGGTTGCAGCGTTGGAGCAGGGCTCTGCCGATGGTGCCAGTGAGACAGAGTGCTGGCAGTTCTAGGAGCTGGGCAAGCTCGCAGCCCCAGGGTGTATTTGGCTGTAAATGAAGTGGCAAGCAAAGCCCAAGAACAGCAAGGGCTTTTACCTGTGCTGTGGGAGAAGTCGCCGGAGGTTTGCAGTGTCGCAGCAGGGCTCTGCCGATCGTGAGAGAGAGTTTTGGGAGGCGATCTGTGGCGAGAGTGAGAGTGAGCCTGAGACTGCGTATTCAGAGCGCGTGGAGGAAAAGCAAGTGCCATTCACCTCTGTCTGTGTGTGTCTCTGTGTGTGTGTGGGACACACACTGGGCATCTGCCTTTGCCTTGCCTCCCAGCACTCCCAATACACGTTCTCAAGCTCACTCTCACTCTCGGCACAGACTAGCTCCCAAAGTGAAAACGTCGGGCAGTCGCTCCCACCGCTTGTTCTACTGCCTTAGTTGTGTGACAGCGCTGCCACGGGACGGTGAGGAGCAGCAAGAGCTTTCAAATCGGGCACCTGGGCTGTGGGAGAAAGCGCTGGACGGTTGCAGCGTTGGAGCAGGGCTCTGCCGATGGTGCCAGTGAGACAGAGTGCTGGCAGTTCTAGGAGCTGGGCAAGCTCGCAGCCCCAGGGTGTATTTTGGGTGTAAATGAAGTGGCAAGCAAAGCCCAAGAACAGCAAGGGCTTTTACCTGTGCTGTGGGAGAAGTCGCCGGAGGTTTGCAGTGTCGCAGCAGGGCTCTGCCGGTCGGGGCAGTGAGAGAGAGTGCTGGCAGGGTTCGGAGCTGGGCAAGCACGCAGGTGCAGTGTGTGCTTGGCTGCGAAAGCGGTGGTGAGGGAAGGTGAGGAGCAGCAGCTTTCTGTGCTGTCCCCTTGGCTGTGGGCAAAATGGCAGGACGTTTGCCCTGTGGGAAGCGATCTGTGCCGAGAGTGAGAGTGAGCCTGAGACTGCGTATTCAGAGCGCGTGGAGGAAAAGCAAGTGCCGTTCACCTCTGGGGGGGGTGTGTGTCGCCCTATGAAAGCTCTGGCAAAGGAAGGTGAGGAAGAGCGAGAGCTTTCCGTGCTGGTAGCTTCGCTGTGGGAGAACTTGCCGGAGGTTTGCAGTGTCGCAGCAGGGCTCTGCCGATCGTGAGAGAGAGTGTTGGCAGCGTTCGGAGTTAAGCGAGGACGGAGCGCCGCTGGGTGCGATCGGCAGAGCCCTGCTCCGACACCGCAAACGTCCGGCTCGTTCTCCCACAGCAATAGTGCCAGCACGGAAAGTTCTTGGTGCTCCTCACCTTGCCGCGCCAGCGCTTTCGCAGCGGAACACACAATGGTGACTGCACTTGCCTTTCCTCCAGGCACTGGAGGAGCTGCAGCTTTCTGTGCTGTCCCCTTGGCTTGTGGGCAAAATGGCAGGACGTTTGCACTGTGGGAGGCGATCTGTGGCGAGAGTGAGAGTGAGCCTGAGACTGCGTATTCAGAGCGCGTGGAGGAAAAGCAAGTGCCATTCACCTCTGTCTGTGTGTGTCTCTGTGTGTGTGTGGGACACACACTGGGCATCTGCCTTTGCCTTGCCTCCCAGCACTCCCAATACACGTTCTCAAGCTCACTCTCACTCTCGGCACAGACTAGCTCCCAAAGTGAAAACGTCGGGCAGTCGCTCCCACCGCTTGTTCTACTGCCTTAGTTGTGTGACAGCGCTGCCACGGGACGGTGAGGAGCAGCAAGAGCTTTCAAATCGGGCACCTGGGCTGTGGGAGAAAGCGCTGGACGGTTGCAGCGTTGGAGCAGGGCTCTGCCGATGGTGCCAGTGAGACAGAGTGCTGGCAGTTCTAGGAGCTGGGCAAGCTCGCAGCCCCAGGGTGTATTTGGCTGTAAATGAAGTGGCAAGCAAAGCCCAAGAACAGCAAGGGCTTTTACCTGTGCTGTGGGAGAAGTCGCCGGAGGTTTGCAGTGTCGCAGCAGGGCTCTGCCGATCGTGAGAGAGAGTGTTGGCAGCGTTCAGAGTTAAGCGAGGACGGAGCGCCGCTGGGTGCGATCGGCAGAGCCCTGCTCCGACACCGCAAACGTCCGGCTCGTTCTACCACAGCAATAGCGCCAGCACGGAAAGTTCTTGGTGCTCCTCACCTTGCCACGCCAGCGCTTTCGCAGCGGAACACACAATGGTGACTGCACTTGCCTTTCCTCCAGGCACTGGAGGAGCTGCAGCTTTCTGTGCTGTCCCCTTGGCTTGTGGGCAAAATGGCAGGACGTTTGCACTGTGGGAGGCGATCTGTGGCGAGAGTGAGAGTGAGCCTGAGACTGCGTATTCAGAGCGCGTGGAGGAAAAGCAAGTGCCATTCACCTCTGTCTGTGTGTGTCTCTGTGTGTGTGTGTGACACACACTGGGCATCTGTCCTTGCCTTGCCTCCCAGCACTCCCAATACACGTTCTCAAGCTCACTCTCACTCTCGGCACAGACTAGCTCCCAAAGTGAAAACGTCGGGCAGTCGCTCCCACCGCTTGTTCTACTGCCTTAGTTGTGTGACAGCGCTGCCACGGGACGGTGAGGAGCAGCAAGAGCTTTCAAATCGGGCACCTGGGCTGTGGGAGAAAGCGCTGGACGGTTGCAGCGTTGGAGCAGGGCTCTGCCGATGGTGCCAGTGAGACAGAGTGCTGGCAGTTCTAAGAGCTGGGCAAGCTCGCAGCCCCAGGGTGTATTTGGGTGTAAATGAAGTGGCAAGCAAAGCCCAAGAACAGCAAGGGCTTTTACCTGTGCTGTGGGAGAAGTCGCCGGAGGTTTGCAGTGTCGCAGCAGGGCTCTGCCGATCGTGAGAGAGAGTTTTGGGAGGCGATCTGTGCGAGAGTGAGAGTGAGCCTGAGACTGCGTATTCAGAGCGCGTGGAGGAAAAACAAGTGCCATTCACCTCTGTCTGTGTGTGTCTCTGTGTGTGTGTGGGACACACACTGGGCATCTGCCTTTGCCTTGCCTCCCAGCACTCCCAATACACGTTCTCAAGCTCACTCTCACTCTCGGCACAGACTAGCTCCCAAAGTGAAAACGTCGGGCAGTCGCTCCCACCGCTTGTTCTACTGCCTTAGTTGTGTGACAGCGCTGCCACGGGATGGTGAGGAGCAGCAAGAGCTTTCAAATCGGGCACCGGGGCTGTGGGAGAAAGCGCTGGACGGTTGCAGCGTTGGAGCAGGGCTCTGCCGATGGTGCCAGTGAGACAGAGTGCTGGCAGTTCTAGGAGCTGGGCAAGCTCGCAGCCCCAGGGTGTATTTGGCTGTAAATGAAGTGGCAAGCAAAGCCCAAGAACAGCAAGGGCTTTTACCTGTGCTGTGGGAGAAGTCGCCGGAGGTTTGCAGTGTCGCAGCAGGGCTCTGCCGATCGTGAGAGAGAGTGTTGGCAGCGTTCAGAGTTAAGCGAGGACGGAGCGCCGCTGGGTGCGATCGGCAGAGCCCTGCTCCGACACCGCAAACGTCCGGCTCGTTCTCCCACAGCAATAGCGCCAGCACGGAAAGTTCTTGGTGCTCCTCACCTTGCCACGCCAGCGCTTTCGCAGCGGAACACACAATGGTGACTGCACTTGCCTTTCCTCCAGGCACTGGAGGAGCTGCAGCTTTCTGTGCTGTCCCCTTGGCTTGTGGGCAAAATGGCAGGACGTTTGCACTGTGGGAGGCGATCTGTGGCGAGAGTGAGAGTGAGCCTGAGACTGCGTATTCAGAGCGCGTGGAGGAAAAGCAAGTGCCATTCACCTCTGTCTGTGTGTGTCTCTGTGTGTGTGTGGGACACACACTGGGCATCTGTCCTTGCCTTGCCTCCCAGCACTCCCAATACACGTTCTCAAGCTCACTCTCACTCTCGGCACAGACTAGCTCCCAAAGTGAAAACGTCGGGCAGTCGCTCCCACCGCTTGTTCTACTGCCTTAGTTGTGTGACAGCGCTGCCACGGGACGGTGAGGAGCAGCAAGAGCTTTCAAATCGGGCACCTGGGCTGTGGGAGAAAGCGCTGGACGGTTGCAGCGTTGGAGCAGGGCTCTGCCGATGGTGCCAGTGAGACAGAGTGCTGGCAGTTCTAAGAGCTGGGCAAGCTCGCAGCCCCAGGGTGTATTTGGGTGTAAATGAAGTGGCAAGCAAAGCCCAAGAACAGCAAGGGCTTTTACCTGTGCTGTGGGAGAAGTCGCCGGAGGTTTGCAGTGTCGCAGCAGGGCTCTGCCGATCGTGAGAGAGAGTTTTGGGAGGCGATCTGTGGCGAGAGTGAGAGTGAGCCTGAGACTGCGTATTCAGAGCGCGTGGAGGAAAAGCAAGTGCCATTCACCTCTGTCTGTGTGTGTCTCTGTGTGTGTGTGGGACACACACTGGGCATCTGCCTTTGCCTTGCCTCCCAGCACTCCCAATACACGTTCTCAAGCTCACTCTCACTCTCGGCACAGACTAGCTCCCAAAGTGAAAACGTCGGGCAGTCGCTCCCACCGCTTGTTCTACTGCCTTAGTTGTGTGACAGCGCTGCCACGGGATGGTGAGGAGCAGCAAGAGCTTTCAGTGCGGGTACCTGGGCTGTGGGAGAAAGCGCTGGACGGTTGCAGCGTTGGAGCAGGGCTCTGCCGATGGTGCCAGTGAGACAGAGTGCTGGCAGTTCTAGGAGCTGGGCAAGCTCGCAGCCCCAGGGTGTATTTGGGTGTAAATGAAGTGGCAAGCAAAGCCCAAGAACAGCAAGGGCTTTTACCTGTGCTGTGGGAGAAGTCGCCGGAGGTTTGCAGTGTCGCAGCAGGGCTCTGCCGATCGTGAGAGAGAGTGTTGGCAGCGTTCGGAGTTAAGCGAGGACGGAGCGCCGCTGGGTGCGATCGGCAGAGCCCTGCTCCGACACCGCAAACGTCCGGCTCGTTCTCCCACAGCAATAGCGCCAGCACGGAAAGTTCTTGGTGCTCCTCACCTTGCCACGCCAGCGCTTTCGCAGCGGAACACACAATGGTGACTGCACTTGCCTTTCCTCCAGGCACTGGAGGAGCTGCAGCTTTCTGTGCTGTCCCCTTGGCTTGTGGGCAAAATGGCAGGACGTTTGCACTGTGGGAGGCGATCTGTGGCGAGAGTGAGAGTGAGCCTGAGACTGCGTATTCAGAGCGCGTGGAGGAAAAGCAAGTGCCATTCACCTCTGTCTGTGTGTGTCTCTGTGTGTGTGTGGGACAGACACTGGGCATCTGCCTTTGCCTTGCCTCCCAGCACTCCCAATACACGTTCTCAAGCTCACTCTCACTCTCGGCACAGACTAGCTCCCAAAGTGAAAACGTCGGGCAGTCGCTCCCACCGCTTGTTCTACTGCCTTAGTTGTGTGACAGCGCTGCCACGGGACGGTGAGGAGCAGCAAGAGCTTTCAAATCGGGCACCTGGGCTGTGGGAGAAAGCGCTGGACGGTTGCAGCGTTGGAGCAGGGCTCTGCCGATGGTGCCAGTGAGACAGAGTGCTGGCAGTTCTAGGAGCTGGGCAAGCTCGCAGCCCCAGGGTGTATTTGGCTGTAAATGAAGTGGCAAGCAAAGCCCAAGAACAGCAAGGGCTTTTACCTGTGCTGTGGGAGAAGTCGCCGGAGGTTTGCAGTGTCGCAGCAGGGCTCTGCCGATCGTGAGAGAGAGTGTTGGCAGCGTTCAGAGTTAAGCGAGGACGGAGCGCCGCTGGGTGCGATCGGCAGAGCCCTGCTCCGACACCGCAAACGTCCGGCTCGTTCTACCACAGCAATAGCGCCAGCACGGAAAGTTCTTGGTGCTCCTCACCTTGCCACGCCAGCGCTTTCGCAGCGGAACACACAATGGTGACTGCACTTGCCTTTCCTCCAGGCACTGGAGGAGCTGCAGCTTTCTGTGCTGTCCCCTTGGCTTGTGGGCAAAATGGCAGGACGTTTGCACTGTGGGAGGCGATCTGTGGCGAGAGTGAGAGTGAGCCTGAGACTGCGTATTCAGAGCGCGTGGAGGAAAAGCAAGTGCCATTCACCTCTGTCTGTGTGTGTCTCTGTGTGTGTGTGTGACACACACTGGGCATCTGTCCTTGCCTTGCCTCCCAGCACTCCCAATACACGTTCTCAAGCTCACTCTCACTCTCGGCACAGACTAGCTCCCAAAGTGAAAACGTCGGGCAGTCGCTCCCACCGCTTGTTCTACTGCCTTAGTTGTGTGACAGCGCTGCCACGGGACGGTGAGGAGCAGCAAGAGCTTTCAAATCGGGCACCTGGGCTGTGGGAGAAAGCGCTGGACGGTTGCAGCGTTGGAGCAGGGCTCTGCCGATGGTGCCAGTGAGACAGAGTGCTGGCAGTTCTAAGAGCTGGGCAAGCTCGCAGCCCCAGGGTGTATTTGGGTGTAAATGAAGTGGCAAGCAAAGCCCAAGAACAGCAAGGGCTTTTACCTGTGCTGTGGGAGAAGTCGCCGGAGGTTTGCAGTGTCGCAGCAGGGCTCTGCCGATCGTGAGAGAGAGTTTTGGGAGGCGATCTGTGGCGAGAGTGAGAGTGAGCCTGAGACTGCGTATTCAGAGCGCGTGGAGGAAAAGCAAGTGCCATTCACCTCTGTCTGTGTGTGTCTCTGTGTGTGTGTGGGACACACACTGGGCATCTGCCTTTGCCTTGCCTCCCAGCACTCCCAATACACGTTCTCAAGCTCACTCTCACTCTCGGCACAGACTAGCTCCCAAAGTGAAAACGTCGGGCAGTCGCTCCCACCGCTTGTTCTACTGCCTTAGTTGTGTGACAGCGCTGCCACGGGATGGTGAGGAGCAGCAAGAGCTTTCAGTGCGGGTACCTGGGCTGTGGGAGAAAGCGCTGGACGGTTGCAGCGTTGGAGCAGGGCTCTGCCGATGGTGCCAGTGAGACAGAGTGCTGGCAGTTCTAGGAGCTGGGCAAGCTCGCAGCCCCAGGGTGTATTTGGCTGTAAATGAAGTGGCAAGCAAAGCCCAAGAACAGCAAGGGCTTTTACCTGTGCTGTGGGAGAAGTCGCCGGAGGTTTGCAGTGTCGCAGCAGGGCTCTGCCGATCGTGAGAGAGAGTGTTGGCAGCGTTCGGAGTTAAGCGAGGACGGAGCGCCGCTGGGTGCGATCGGCAGAGCCCTGCTCCGACACCGCAAACGTCCGGCTCGTTCTCCCACAGCAATAGCGCCAGCACGGAAAGTTCTTGGTGCTCCTCACCTTGCCACGCCAGCGCTTTCGCAGCGGAACACACAATGGTGACTGCACTTGCCTTTCCTCCAGGCACTGGAGGAGCTGCAGCTTTCTGTGCTGTCCCCTTGGCTTGTGGGCAAAATGGCAGGACGTTTGCACTGTGGGAGGCGATCTGTGGCGAGAGTGAGAGTGAGCCTGAGACTGCGTATTCAGAGCGCGTGGAGGAAAAGCAAGTGCCATTCACCTCTGTCTGTGTGTGTCTCTGTGTGTGTGTGGGACACACACTGGGCATCTGCCTTTGCCTTGCCTCCCAGCACTCCCAATACACGTTCTCAAGCTCACTCTCACTCTCGGCACAGACTAGCTCCCAAAGTGAAAACGTCGGGCAGTCGCTCCCACCGCTTGTTCTACTGCCTTAGTTGTGTGACAGCGCTGCCACGGGACGGTGAGGAGCAGCAAGAGCTTTCAAATCGGGCACCTGGGCTGTGGGAGAAAGCGCTGGACGGTTGCAGCGTTGGAGCAGGGCTCTGCCGATGGTGCCAGTGAGACAGAGTGCTGGCAGTTCTAGGAGCTGGGCAAGCTCGCAGCCCCAGGGTGTATTTGGCTGTAAATGAAGTGGCAAGCAAAGCCCAAGAACAGCAAGGGCTTTTACCTGTGCTGTGGGAGAAGTCGCCGGAGGTTTGCAGTGTCGCAGCAGGGCTCTGCCGATCGTGAGAGAGAGTGTTGGCAGCGTTCAGAGTTAAGCGAGGACGGAGCGCCGCTGGGTGCGATCGGCAGAGCCCTGCTCCGACACCGCAAACGTCCGGCTCGTTCTACCACAGCAATAGCGCCAGCACGGAAAGTTCTTGGTGCTCCTCACCTTGCCACGCCAGCGCTTTCGCAGCGGAACACACAATGGTGACTGCACTTGCCTTTCCTCCAGGCACTGGAGGAGCTGCAGCTTTCTGTGCTGTCCCCTTGGCTTGTGGGCAAAATGGCAGGACGTTTGCACTGTGGGAGGCGATCTGTGGCGAGAGTGAGAGTGAGCCTGAGACTGCGTATTCAGAGCGCGTGGAGGAAAAGCAAGTGCCATTCACCTCTGTCTGTGTGTGTCTCTGTGTGTGTGTGTGACACACACTGGGCATCTGTCCTTGCCTTGCCTCCCAGCACTCCCAATACACGTTCTCAAGCTCACTCTCACTCTCGGCACAGACTAGCTCCCAAAGTGAAAACGTCGGGCAGTCGCTCCCACCGCTTGTTCTACTGCCTTAGTTGTGTGACAGCGCTGCCACGGGACGGTGAGGAGCAGCAAGAGCTTTCAAATCGGGCACCTGGGCTGTGGGAGAAAGCGCTGGACGGTTGCAGCGTTGGAGCAGGGCTCTGCCGATGGTGCCAGTGAGACAGAGTGCTGGCAGTTCTAAGAGCTGGGCAAGCTCGCAGCCCCAGGGTGTATTTGGGTGTAAATGAAGTGGCAAGCAAAGCCCAAGAACAGCAAGGGCTTTTACCTGTGCTGTGGGAGAAGTCGCCGGAGGTTTGCAGTGTCGCAGCAGGGCTCTGCCGATCGTGAGAGAGAGTTTTGGGAGGCGATCTGTGGCGAGAGTGAGAGTGAGCCTGAGACTGCGTATTCAGAGCGCGTGGAGGAAAAGCAAGTGCCATTCACCTCTGTCTGTGTGTGTCTCTGTGTGTGTGTGGGACACACACTGGGCATCTGCCTTTGCCTTGCCTCCCAGCACTCCCAATACACGTTCTCAAGCTCACTCTCACTCTCGGCACAGACTAGCTCCCAAAGTGAAAACGTCGGGCAGTCGCTCCCACCGCTTGTTCTACTGCCTTAGTTGTGTGACAGCGCTGCCACGGGATGGTGAGGAGCAGCAAGAGCTTTCAAATCGGGCACCGGGGCTGTGGGAGAAAGCGCTGGACGGTTGCAGCGTTGGAGCAGGGCTCTGCCGATGGTGCCAGTGAGACAGAGTGCTGGCAGTTCTAGGAGCTGGGCAAGCTCGCAGCCCCAGGGTGTATTTGGCTGTAAATGAAGTGGCAAGCAAAGCCCAAGAACAGCAAGGGCTTTTACCTGTGCTGTGGGAGAAGTCGCCGGAGGTTTGCAGTGTCGCAGCAGGGCTCTGCCGATCGTGAGAGAGAGTGTTGGCAGCGTTCGGAGTTAAGCGAGGACGGAGCGCCGCTGGGTGCGATCGGCAGAGCCCTGCTCCGACACCGCAAACGTCCGGCTCGTTCTCCCACAGCAATAGCGCCAGCACGGAAAGTTCTTGGTGCTCCTCACCTTGCCACGCCAGCGCTTTCGCAGCGGAACACACAATGGTGACTGCACTTGCCTTTCCTCCAGGCACTGGAGGAGCTGCAGCTTTCTGTGCTGTCCCCTTGGCTTGTGGGCAAAATGGCAGGACGTTTGCACTGTGGGAGGCGATCTGTGGCGAGAGTGAGAGTGAGCCTGAGACTGCGTATTCAGAGCGCGTGGAGGAAAAGCAAGTGCCATTCACCTCTGTCTGTGTGTGTCTCTGTGTGTGTGTGGGACACACACTGGGCATCTGTCCTTGCCTTGCCTCCCAGCACTCCCAATACACGTTCTCAAGCTCACTCTCACTCTCGGCACAGACTAGCTCCCAAAGTGAAAACGTCGGGCAGTCGCTCCCACCGCTTGTTCTACTGCCTTAGTTGTGTGACAGCGCTGCCACGGGACGGTGAGGAGCAGCAAGAGCTTTCAAATCGGGCACCTGGGCTGTGGGAGAAAGCGCTGGACGGTTGCAGCGTTGGAGCAGGGCTCTGCCGATGGTGCCAGTGAGACAGAGTGCTGGCAGTTCTAGGAGCTGGGCAAGCTCGCAGCCCCAGGGTGTATTTGGCTGTAAATGAAGTGGCAAGCAAAGCCCAAGAACAGCAAGGGCTTTTACCTGTGCTGTGGGAGAAGTCGCCGGAGGTTTGCAGTGTCGCAGCAGGGCTCTGCCGATCGTGAGAGAGAGTTTTGGGAGGCGATCTGTGGCGAGAGTGAGAGTGAGCCTGAGACTGCGTATTCAGAGCGCGTGGAGGAAAAGCAAGTGCCATTCACCTCTGTCTGTGTGTGTCTCTGTGTGTGTGTGGGACACACACTGGGCATCTGCCTTTGCCTTGCCTCCCAGCACTCCCAATACACGTTCTCAAGCTCACTCTCACTCTCGGCACAGACTAGCTCCCAAAGTGAAAACGTCGGGCAGTCGCTCCCACCGCTTGTTCTACTGCCTTAGTTGTGTGACAGCGCTGCCACGGGATGGTGAGGAGCAGCAAGAGCTTTCAGTGCGGGTACCTGGGCTGTGGGAGAAAGCGCTGGACGGTTGCAGCGTTGGAGCAGGTCTCTGCCGATGGTGCCAGTGAGACAGAGTGCTGGCAGTTCTAGGAGCTGGGCAAGCTCGCAGCCCCAGGGTGTATTTGGCTGTAAATGAAGTGGCAAGCAAAGCCCAAGAACAGCAAGGGCTTTTACCTGTGCTGTGGGAGAAGTCGCCGGAGGTTTGCAGTGTCGCAGCAGGGCTCTGCCGATCGTGAGAGAGAGTGTTGGCAGCGTTCGGAGTTAAGCGAGGACGGAGCGCCGCTGGGTGCGATCGGCAGAGCCCTGCTCCGACACCGCAAACGTCCGGCTCGTTCTCCCACAGCAATAGCGCCAGCACGGAAAGTTCTTGGTGCTCCTCACCTTGCCACGCCAGCGCTTTCGCAGCGGAACACACAATGGTGACTGCACTTGCCTTTCCTCCAGGCACTGGAGGAGCTGCAGCTTTCTGTGCTGTCCCCTTGGCTTGTGGGCAAAATGGCAGGACGTTTGCACTGTGGGAGGCGATCTGTGGCGAGAGTGAGAGTGAGCCTGAGACTGCGTATTCAGAGCGCGTGGAGGAAAAGCAAGTGCCATTCACCTCTGTCTGTGTGTGTCTCTGTGTGTGTGTGGGACAGACACTGGGCATCTGCCTTTGCCTTGCCTCCCAGCACTCCCAATACACGTTCTCAAGCTCACTCTCACTCTCGGCACAGACTAGCTCCCAAAGTGAAAACGTCGGGCAGTCGCTCCCACCGCTTGTTCTACTGCCTTAGTTGTGTGACAGCGCTGCCACGGGACGGTGAGGAGCAGCAAGAGCTTTCAAATCGGGCACCTGGGCTGTGGGAGAAAGCGCTGGACGGTTGCAGCGTTGGAGCAGGGCTCTGCCGATGGTGCCAGTGAGACAGAGTGCTGGCAGTTCTAGGAGCTGGGCAAGCTCGCAGCCCCAGGGTGTATTTGGCTGTAAATGAAGTGGCAAGCAAAGCCCAAGAACAGCAAGGGCTTTTACCTGTGCTGTGGGAGAAGTCGCCGGAGGTTTGCAGTGTCGCAGCAGGGCTCTGCCGATCGTGAGAGAGAGTTTTGGGAGGCGATCTGTGGCGAGAGTGAGAGTGAGCCTGAGACTGCGTATTCAGAGCGCGTGGAGGAAAAGCAAGTGCCATTCACCTCTGTCTGTGTGTGTCTCTGTGTGTGTGTGGGACACACACTGGGCATCTGCCTTTGCCTTGCCTCCCAGCACTCCCAATACACGTTCTCAAGCTCACTCTCACTCTCGGCACAGACTAGCTCCCAAAGTGAAAACGTCGGGCAGTCGCTCCCACCGCTTGTTCTACTGCCTTAGTTGTGTGACAGCGCTGCCACGGGACGGTGAGGAGCAGCAAGAGCTTTCAAATCGGGCACCTGGGCTGTGGGAGAAAGCGCTGGACGGTTGCAGCGTTGGAGCAGGGCTCTGCCGATGGTGCCAGTGAGACAGAGTGCTGGCAGTTCTAGGAGCTGGGCAAGCTCGCAGCCCCAGGGTGTATTTTGGGTGTAAATGAAGTGGCAAGCAAAGCCCAAGAACAGCAAGGGCTTTTACCTGTGCTGTGGGAGAAGTCGCCGGAGGTTTGCAGTGTCGCAGCAGGGCTCTGCCGGTCGGGGCAGTGAGAGAGAGTGCTGGCAGGGTTCGGAGCTGGGCAAGCACGCAGGTGCAGTGTGTGCTTGGCTGCGAAAGCGGTGGTGAGGGAAGGTGAGGAGCAGCAGCTTTCTGTGCTGTCCCCTTGGCTGTGGGCAAAATGGCAGGACGTTTGCCCTGTGGGAAGCGATCTGTGCCGAGAGTGAGAGTGAGCCTGAGACTGCGTATTCAGAGCGCGTGGAGGAAAAGCAAGTGCCGTTCACCTCTGGGGGGGGTGTGTGTCGCCCTATGAAAGCTCTGGCAAAGGAAGGTGAGGAAGAGCGAGAGCTTTCCGTGCTGGTAGCTTCGCTGTGGGAGAACTTGCCGGAGGTTTGCAGTGTCGCAGCAGGGCTCTGCCGATCGTGAGAGAGAGTGTTGGCAGCGTTCGGAGTTAAGCGAGGACGGAGCGCCGCTGGGTGCGATCGGCAGAGCCCTGCTCCGACACCGCAAACGTCCGGCTCGTTCTCCCACAGCAATAGCGCCAGCACGGAAAGTTCTTGGTGCTCCTCACCTTGCCGCGCCAGCGCTTTCGCAGCGGAACACACAATGGTGACTGCACTTGCCTTTCCTCCAGGCACTGGAGGAGCTGCAGCTTTCTGTGCTGTCCCCTTGGCTTGTGGGCAAAATGGCAGGACGTTTGCACTGTGGGAGGCGATCTGTGGCGAGAGTGAGAGTGAGCCTGAGACTGCGTATTCAGAGCGCGTGGAGGAAAAGCAAGTGCCATTCACCTCTGTCTGTGTGTGTCTCTGTGTGTGTGTGGGACACACACTGGGCATCTGCCTTTGCCTTGCCTCCCAGCACTCCCAATACACGTTCTCAAGCTCACTCTCACTCTCGGCACAGACTAGCTCCCAAAGTGAAAACGTCGGGCAGTCGCTCCCACCGCTTGTTCTACTGCCTTAGTTGTGTGACAGCGCTGCCACGGGACGGTGAGGAGCAGCAAGAGCTTTCAAATCGGGCACCTGGGCTGTGGGAGAAAGCGCTGGACGGTTGCAGCGTTGGAGCAGGGCTCTGCCGATGGTGCCAGTGAGACAGAGTGCTGGCAGTTCTAGGAGCTGGGCAAGCTCGCAGCCCCAGGGTGTATTTGGCTGTAAATGAAGTGGCAAGCAAAGCCCAAGAACAGCAAGGGCTTTTACCTGTGCTGTGGGAGAAGTCGCCGGAGGTTTGCAGTGTCGCAGCAGGGCTCTGCCGATCGTGAGAGAGAGTGTTGGCAGCGTTCAGAGTTAAGCGAGGACGGAGCGCCGCTGGGTGCGATCGGCAGAGCCCTGCTCCGACACCGCAAACGTCCGGCTCGTTCTCCCACAGCAATAGCGCCAGCACGGAAAGTTCTTGGTGCTCCTCACCTTGCCACGCCAGCGCTTTCGCAGCGGAACACACAATGGTGACTGCACTTGCCTTTCCTCCAGGCACTGGAGGAGCTGCAGCTTTCTGTGCTGTCCCCTTGGCTTGTGGGCAAAATGGCAGGACGTTTGCACTGTGGGAGGCGATCTGTGGCGAGAGTGAGAGTGAGCGTGAGACTGCGTATTCAGAGCGCGTGGAGGAAAAGCAAGTGCCATTCACCTCTGTCTGTGTGTGTCTCTGTGTGTGTGTGTGACACACAATGGGCATCTGTCCTTGCCTTGCCTCCCAGCACTCCCAATACACGTTCTCAAGCTCACTCTCACTCTCGGCACAGACTAGCTCCCAAAGTGAAAACGTCGGGCAGTCGCTCCCACCGCTTGTTCTACTGCCTTAGTTGTGTGACAGCGCTGCCACGGGACGGTGAGGAGCAGCAAGAGCTTTCAAATCGGGCACCTGGGCTGTGGGAGAAAGCGCTGGACGGTTGCAGCGTTGGAGCAGGGCTCTGCCGATGGTGCCAGTGAGACAGAGTGCTGGCAGTTCTAAGAGCTGGGCAAGCTCGCAGCCCCAGGGTGTATTTGGGTGTAAATGAAGTGGCAAGCAAAGCCCAAGAACAGCAAGGGCTTTTACCTGTGCTGTGGGAGAAGTCGCCGGAGGTTTGCAGTGTCGCAGCAGGGCTCTGCCGATCGTGAGAGAGAGTTTTGGGAGGCGATCTGTGCGAGAGTGAGAGTGAGCCTGAGACTGCGTATTCAGAGCGCGTGGAGGAAAAACAAGTGCCATTCACCTCTGTCTGTGTGTGTCTCTGTGTGTGTGTGGGACACACACTGGGCATCTGCCTTTGCCTTGCCTCCCAGCACTCCCAATACACGTTCTCAAGCTCACTCTCGGCACAGACTAGCTCCCAAAGTGAAAACGTCGGGCAGTCGCTCCCACCGCTTGTTCTACTGCCATAGTTGTGTGACAGCGCTGCCACGGGATGGTGAGGAGCAGCAAGAGCTTTCAAATCGGGCACCTGGGCTGTGGGAGAAAGCGCTGGACGGTTGCAGCGTTGGAGCAGGTCTCTGCCGATGGTGCCAGTGAGACAGAGTGCTGGCAGTTCTAAGAGCTGGGCAAGCTCGCAGCCCCAGGGTGTATTTGGGTGTAAATGAAGTGGCAAGCAAAGCCCAAGAACAGCAAGGGCTTTTACCTGTGCTGTGGGAGAAGTCGCCGGAGGTTTGCAGTGTCGCAGCAGGGCTCTGCCGATCGTGAGAGAGAGTTTTGGGAGGCGATCTGTGGCGAGAGTGAGAGTGAGCCTGAGACTGCGTATTCAGAGCGCGTGGAGGAAAAGCAAGTGCCATTCACCTCTGTCTGTGTGTGTCTCTGTGTGTGTGTGGGACACACACTGGGCATCTGCCTTTGCCTTGCCTCCCAGCACTCCCAATACACGTTCTCAAGCTCACTCTCACTCTCGGCACAGACTAGCTCCCAAAGTGAAAACGTCGGGCAGTCGCTCCCACCGCTTGTTCTACTGCCTTAGTTGTGTGACAGCGCTGCCACGGGATGGTGAGGAGCAGCAAGAGCTTTCAAATCGGGCACCTGGGCTGTGGGAGAAAGCGCTGGACGGGTGCAGCGTTGGAGCAGGGCTCTGCCGATGGTGCCAGTGAGACAGAGTGCTGGCAGTTCTAGGAGCTGGGCAAGCTCGCAGCCCCAGGGTGTATTTGGCTGTAAATGAAGTGGCAAGCAAAGCCCAAGAACAGCAAGGGCTTTTACCTGTGCTGTGGGAGAAGTCGCCGGAGGTTTGCAGTGTCGCAGCAGGGCTCTGCCGGTCGGGGCAGTGAGCGAGAGTGCTGGCAGGGTTCGGAGCTGGGCAAGCACGCAGGTGCTGTGTGTGCTTGGCTGCGAAAGCGGTGGTGAGGGAAGGTGAGGAGCAGCAGCTTTCTGTGCTGTCCCCTTGGCTGTGGGCAAAATGGCAGGACGTTTGCCCTGTGGGAAGCGATCTGTGCCGAGAGTGAGAGTGAGCCTGAGACTGCGTATTCAGAGCGCGTGGAGGAAAAGCAAGTGCCGTTCACCTCTGGGGGGGTGTGTGTCGCCCTATGAAAGCTCTGGCAAAGGAAGGTGAGGAAGAGCGAGAGCTTTCCGTGCTGGTAGCTTCGCTGTGGGGGAACTTGCCGGACGTTTGCAGTGTCGCAGCAGGGCTCTGCCGATCGTGAGAGAGAGTGTTGGCAGCGTTCGGAGTTAAGCGAGGACGGAGCGCCGCTGGGTGCGATCGGCAGAGCCCTGCTCCGACACCGCAAACGTCCGGCTCGTTCTCCCACAGCAATAGTGCCAGCACGGAAAGTTCTTGGTGCTCCTCACCTTGCCGCGCCAGCGCTTTCGCAGCGGAACACACAATGGTGACTGCACTTGCCTTTCCTCCAGGCACTGGAGGAGCTGCAGCTTTCTGTGCTGTCCCCTTGGCTTGTGGGCAAAATGGCAGGACGTTTGCACTGTGGGAGGCGATCTGTGGCGAGAGTGAGAGTGAGCCTGAGACTGCGTATTCAGAGCGCGTGGAGGAAAAGCAAGTGCCATTCACCTCTGTCTGTGTGTGTCTCTGTGTGTGTGTGGGACACACACTGGGCATCTGCCTTTGCCTTGCCTCCCAGCACTCCCAATACACGTTCTCAAGCTCACTCTCACTCTCGGCACAGACTAGCTCCCAAAGTGAAAACGTCGGGCAGTCGCTCCCACCGCTTGTTCTACTGCCTTAGTTGTGTGACAGCGCTGCCACGGGACGGTGAGGAGCAGCAAGAGCTTTCAAATCGGGCACCTGGGCTGTGGGAGAAAGCGCTGGACGGTTGCAGCGTTGGAGCAGGGCTCTGCCGATGGTGCCAGTGAGACAGAGTGCTGGCAGTTCTAGGAGCTGGGCAAGCTCGCAGCCCCAGGGTGTATTTGGCTGTAAATGAAGTGGCAAGCAAAGCCCAAGAACAGCAAGGGCTTTTACCTGTGCTGTGGGAGAAGTCGCCGGAGGTTTGCAGTGTCGCAGCAGGGCTCTGCCGATCGTGAGAGAGAGTGTTGGCAGCGTTCAGAGTTAAGCGAGGACGGAGCGCCGCTGGGTGCGATCGGCAGAGCCCTGCTCCGACACCGCAAACGTCCGGCTCGTTCTCCCACAGCAATAGCGCCAGCACGGAAAGTTCTTGGTGCTCCTCACCTTGCCACGCCAGCGCTTTCGCAGCGGAACACACAATGGTGACTGCACTTGCCTTTCCTCCAGGCACTGGAGGAGCTGCAGCTTTCTGTGCTGTCCCCTTGGCTTGTGGGCAAAATGGCAGGACGTTTGCACTGTGGGAGGCGATCTGTGGCGAGAGTGAGAGTGAGCCTGAGACTGCGTATTCAGAGCGCGTGGAGGAAAAGCAAGTGCCATTCACCTCTGTCTGTGTGTGTCTCTGTGTGTGTGTGGGACACACACTGGGCATCTGTCCTTGCCTTGCCTCCCAGCACTCCCAATACACGTTCTCAAGCTCACTCTCACTCTCGGCACAGACTAGCTCCCAAAGTGAAAACGTCGGGCAGTCGCTCCCACCGCTTGTTCTACTGCCTTAGTTGTGTGACAGCGCTGCCACGGGACGGTGAGGAGCAGCAAGAGCTTTCAAATCGGGCACCTGGGCTGTGGGAGAAAGCGCTGGACGGTTGCAGCGTTGGAGCAGGGCTCTGCCGATGGTGCCAGTGAGACAGAGTGCTGGCAGTTCTAAGAGCTGGGCAAGCTCGCAGCCCCAGGGTGTATTTGGGTGTAAATGAAGTGGCAAGCAAAGCCCAAGAACAGCAAGGGCTTTTACCTGTGCTGTGGGAGAAGTCGCCGGAGGTTTGCAGTGTCGCAGCAGGGCTCTGCCGATCGTGAGAGAGAGTTTTGGGAGGCGATCTGTGCGAGAGTGAGAGTGAGCCTGAGACTGCGTATTCAGAGCGCGTGGAGGAAAAACAAGTGCCATTCACCTCTGTCTGTGTGTGTCTCTGTGTGTGTGTGGGACACACACTGGGCATCTGCCTTTGCCTTGCCTCCCAGCACTCCCAATACACGTTCTCAAGCTCACTCTCACTCTCGGCACAGACTAGCTCCCAAAGTGAAAACGTCGGGCAGTCGCTCCCACCGCTTGTTCTACTGCCTTAGTTGTGTGACAGCGCTGCCACGGGATGGTGAGGAGCAGCAAGAGCTTTCAAATCGGGCACCGGGGCTGTGGGAGAAAGCGCTGGACGGTTGCAGCGTTGGAGCAGGGCTCTGCCGATGGTGCCAGTGAGACAGAGTGCTGGCAGTTCTAGGAGCTGGGCAAGCTCGCAGCCCCAGGGTGTATTTGGCTGTAAATGAAGTGGCAAGCAAAGCCCAAGAACAGCAAGGGCTTTTACCTGTGCTGTGGGAGAAGTCGCCGGAGGTTTGCAGTGTCGCAGCAGGGCTCTGCCGATCGTGAGAGAGAGTGTTGGCAGCGTTCGGAGTTAAGCGAGGACGGAGCGCCGCTGGGTGCGATCGGCAGAGCCCTGCTCCGACACCGCAAACGTCCGGCTCGTTCTCCCACAGCAATAGCGCCAGCACGGAAAGTTCTTGGTGCTCCTCACCTTGCCACGCCAGCGCTTTCGCAGCGGAACACACAATGGTGACTGCACTTGCCTTTCCTCCAGGCACTGGAGGAGCTGCAGCTTTCTGTGCTGTCCCCTTGGCTTGTGGGCAAAATGGCAGGACGTTTGCACTGTGGGAGGCGATCTGTGGCGAGAGTGAGAGTGAGCCTGAGACTGCGTATTCAGAGCGCGTGGAGGAAAAGCAAGTGCCATTCACCTCTGTCTGTGTGTGTCTCTGTGTGTGTGTGGGACACACACTGGGCATCTGTCCTTGCCTTGCCTCCCAGCACTCCCAATACACGTTCTCAAGCTCACTCTCACTCTCGGCACAGACTAGCTCCCAAAGTGAAAACGTCGGGCAGTCGCTCCCACCGCTTGTTCTACTGCCTTAGTTGTGTGACAGCGCTGCCACGGGACGGTGAGGAGCAGCAAGAGCTTTCAAATCGGGCACCTGGGCTGTGGGAGAAAGCGCTGGACGGTTGCAGCGTTGGAGCAGGGCTCTGCCGATGGTGCCAGTGAGACAGAGTGCTGGCAGTTCTAAGAGCTGGGCAAGCTCGCAGCCCCAGGGTGTATTTGGGTGTAAATGAAGTGGCAAGCAAAGCCCAAGAACAGCAAGGGCTTTTACCTGTGCTGTGGGAGAAGTCGCCGGAGGTTTGCAGTGTCGCAGCAGGGCTCTGCCGATCGTGAGAGAGAGTTTTGGGAGGCGATCTGTGGCGAGAGTGAGAGTGAGCCTGAGACTGCGTATTCAGAGCGCGTGGAGGAAAAGCAAGTGCCATTCACCTCTGTCTGTGTGTGTCTCTGTGTGTGTGTGGGACACACACTGGGCATCTGCCTTTGCCTTGCCTCCCAGCACTCCCAATACACGTTCTCAAGCTCACTCTCACTCTCGGCACAGACTAGCTCCCAAAGTGAAAACGTCGGGCAGTCGCTCCCACCGCTTGTTCTACTGCCTTAGTTGTGTGACAGCGCTGCCACGGGATGGTGAGGAGCAGCAAGAGCTTTCAGTGCGGGTACCTGGGCTGTGGGAGAAAGCGCTGGACGGTTGCAGCGTTGGAGCAGGGCTCTGCCGATGGTGCCAGTGAGACAGAGTGCTGGCAGTTCTAGGAGCTGGGCAAGCTCGCAGCCCCAGGGTGTATTTGGCTGTAAATGAAGTGGCAAGCAAAGCCCAAGAACAGCAAGGGCTTTTACCTGTGCTGTGGGAGAAGTCGCCGGAGGTTTGCAGTGTCGCAGCAGGGCTCTGCCGATCGTGAGAGAGAGTGTTGGCAGCGTTCGGAGTTAAGCGAGGACGGAGCGCCGCTGGGTGCGATCGGCAGAGCCCTGCTCCGACACCGCAAACGTCCGGCTCGTTCTCCCACAGCAATAGCGCCAGCACGGAAAGTTCTTGGTGCTCCTCACCTTGCCACGCCAGCGCTTTCGCAGCGGAACACACAATGGTGACTGCACTTGCCTTTCCTCCAGGCACTGGAGGAGCTGCAGCTTTCTGTGCTGTCCCCTTGGCTTGTGGGCAAAATGGCAGGACGTTTGCACTGTGGGAGGCGATCTGTGGCGAGAGTGAGAGTGAGCCTGAGACTGCGTATTCAGAGCGCGTGGAGGAAAAGCAAGTGCCATTCACCTCTGTCTGTGTGTGTCTCTGTGTGTGTGTGGGACAGACACTGGGCATCTGCCTTTGCCTTGCCTCCCAGCACTCCCAATACACGTTCTCAAGCTCACTCTCACTCTCGGCACAGACTAGCTCCCAAAGTGAAAACGTCGGGCAGTCGCTCCCACCGCTTGTTCTACTGCCTTAGTTGTGTGACAGCGCTGCCACGGGACGGTGAGGAGCAGCAAGAGCTTTCAAATCGGGCACCTGGGCTGTGGGAGAAAGCGCTGGACGGTTGCAGCGTTGGAGCAGGGCTCTGCCGATGGTGCCAGTGAGACAGAGTGCTGGCAGTTCTAGGAGCTGGGCAAGCTCGCAGCCCCAGGGTGTATTTGGCTGTAAATGAAGTGGCAAGCAAAGCCCAAGAACAGCAAGGGCTTTTACCTGTGCTGTGGGAGAAGTCGCCGGAGGTTTGCAGTGTCGCAGCAGGGCTCTGCCGATCGTGAGAGAGAGTGTTGGCAGCGTTCAGAGTTAAGCGAGGACGGAGCGCCGCTGGGTGCGATCGGCAGAGCCCTGCTCCGACACCGCAAACGTCCGGCTCGTTCTCCCACAGCAATAGCGCCAGCACGGAAAGTTCTTGGTGCTCCTCACCTTGCCACGCCAGCGCTTTCGCAGCGGAACACACAATGGTGACTGCACTTGCCTTTCCTCCAGGCACTGGAGGAGCTGCAGCTTTCTGTGCTGTCCCCTTGGCTTGTGGGCAAAATGGCAGGACGTTTGCACTGTGGGAGGCGATCTGTGGCGAGAGTGAGAGTGAGCCTGAGACTGCGTATTCAGAGCGCGTGGAGGAAAAGCAAGTGCCATTCACCTCTGTCTGTGTGTGTCTCTGTGTGTGTGTGTGACACACACTGGGCATCTGTCCTTGCCTTGCCTCCCAGCACTCCCAATACACGTTCTCAAGCTCACTCTCACTCTCGGCACAGACTAGCTCCCAAAGTGAAAACGTCGGGCAGTCGCTCCCACCGCTTGTTCTACTGCCTTAGTTGTGTGACAGCGCTGCCACGGGACGGTGAGGAGCAGCAAGAGCTTTCAAATCGGGCACCTGGGCTGTGGGAGAAAGCGCTGGACGGTTGCAGCGTTGGAGCAGGGCTCTGCCGATGGTGCCAGTGAGACAGAGTGCTGGCAGTTCTAAGAGCTGGGCAAGCTCGCAGCCCCAGGGTGTATTTGGGTGTAAATGAAGTGGCAAGCAAAGCCCAAGAACAGCAAGGGCTTTTACCTGTGCTGTGGGAGAAGTCGCCGGAGGTTTGCAGTGTCGCAGCAGGGCTCTGCCGATCGTGAGAGAGAGTTTTGGGAGGCGATCTGTGGCGAGAGTGAGAGTGAGCCTGAGACTGCGTATTCAGAGCGCGTGGAGGAAAAGCAAGTGCCATTCACCTCTGTCTGTGTGTGTCTCTGTGTGTGTGTGGGACACACACTGGGCATCTGCCTTTGCCTTGCCTCCCAGCACTCCCAATACACGTTCTCAAGCTCACTCTCACTCTCGGCACAGACTAGCTCCCAAAGTGAAAACGTCGGGCAGTCGCTCCCACCGCTTGTTCTACTGCCTTAGTTGTGTGACAGCGCTGCCACGGGATGGTGAGGAGCAGCAAGAGCTTTCAGTGCGGGTACCTGGGCTGTGGGAGAAAGCGCTGGACGGTTGCAGCGTTGGAGCAGGTCTCTGCCGATGGTGCCAGTGAGACAGAGTGCTGGCAGTTCTAGGAGCTGGGCAAGCTCGCAGCCCCAGGGTGTATTTGGCTGTAAATGAAGTGGCAAGCAAAGCCCAAGAACAGCAAGGGCTTTTACCTGTGCTGTGGGAGAAGTCGCCGGAGGTTTGCAGTGTCGCAGCAGGGCTCTGCCGATCGTGAGAGAGAGTGTTGGCAGCGTTCGGAGTTAAGCGAGGACGGAGCGCCGCTGGGTGCGATCGGCAGAGCCCTGCTCCGACACCGCAAACGTCCGGCTCGTTCTCCCACAGCAATAGCGCCAGCACGGAAAGTTCTTGGTGCTCCTCACCTTGCCACGCCAGCGCTTTCGCAGCGGAACACACAATGGTGACTGCACTTGCCTTTCCTCCAGGCACTGGAGGAGCTGCAGCTTTCTGTGCTGTCCCCTTGGCTTGTGGGCAAAATGGCAGGACGTTTGCACTGTGGGAGGCGATCTGTGGCGAGAGTGAGAGTGAGCCTGAGACTGCGTATTCAGAGCGCGTGGAGGAAAAGCAAGTGCCATTCACCTCTGTCTGTGTGTGTCTCTGTGTGTGTGTGGGACAGACACTGGGCATCTGCCTTTGCCTTGCCTCCCAGCACTCCCAATACACGTTCTCAAGCTCACTCTCACTCTCGGCACAGACTAGCTCCCAAAGTGAAAACGTCGGGCAGTCGCTCCCACCGCTTGTTCTACTGCCTTAGTTGTGTGACAGCGCTGCCACGGGACGGTGAGGAGCAGCAAGAGCTTTCAAATCGGGCACCTGGGCTGTGGGAGAAAGCGCTGGACGGTTGCAGCGTTGGAGCAGGGCTCTGCCGATGGTGCCAGTGAGACAGAGTGCTGGCAGTTCTAGGAGCTGGGCAAGCTCGCAGCCCCAGGGTGTATTTGGCTGTAAATGAAGTGGCAAGCAAAGCCCAAGAACAGCAAGGGCTTTTACCTGTGCTGTGGGAGAAGTCGCCGGAGGTTTGCAGTGTCGCAGCAGGGCTCTGCCGATCGTGAGAGAGAGTTTTGGGAGGCGATCTGTGGCGAGAGTGAGAGTGAGCCTGAGACTGCGTATTCAGAGCGCGTGGAGGAAAAGCAAGTGCCATTCACCTCTGTCTGTGTGTGTCTCTGTGTGTGTGTGGGACACACACTGGGCATCTGCCTTTGCCTTGCCTCCCAGCACTCCCAATACACGTTCTCAAGCTCACTCTCACTCTCGGCACAGACTAGCTCCCAAAGTGAAAACGTCGGGCAGTCGCTCCCACCGCTTGTTCTACTGCCTTAGTTGTGTGACAGCGCTGCCACGGGACGGTGAGGAGCAGCAAGAGCTTTCAAATCGGGCACCTGGGCTGTGGGAGAAAGCGCTGGACGGTTGCAGCGTTGGAGCAGGGCTCTGCCGATGGTGCCAGTGAGACAGAGTGCTGGCAGTTCTAGGAGCTGGGCAAGCTCGCAGCCCCAGGGTGTATTTTGGGTGTAAATGAAGTGGCAAGCAAAGCCCAAGAACAGCAAGGGCTTTTACCTGTGCTGTGGGAGAAGTCGCCGGAGGTTTGCAGTGTCGCAGCAGGGCTCTGCCGGTCGGGGCAGTGAGAGAGAGTGCTGGCAGGGTTCGGAGCTGGGCAAGCACGCAGGTGCAGTGTGTGCTTGGCTGCGAAAGCGGTGGTGAGGGAAGGTGAGGAGCAGCAGCTTTCTGTGCTGTCCCCTTGGCTGTGGGCAAAATGGCAGGACGTTTGCCCTGTGGGAAGCGATCTGTGCCGAGAGTGAGAGTGAGCCTGAGACTGCGTATTCAGAGCGCGTGGAGGAAAAGCAAGTGCCGTTCACCTCTGGGGGGGGTGTGTGTCGCCCTATGAAAGCTCTGGCAAAGGAAGGTGAGGAAGAGCGAGAGCTTTCCGTGCTGGTAGCTTCGCTGTGGGAGAACTTGCCGGAGGTTTGCAGTGTCGCAGCAGGGCTCTGCCGATCGTGAGAGAGAGTGTTGGCAGCGTTCGGAGTTAAGCGAGGACGGAGCGCCGCTGGGTGCGATCGGCAGAGCCCTGCTCCGACACCGCAAACGTCCGGCTCGTTCTCCCACAGCAATAGCGCCAGCACGGAAAGTTCTTGGTGCTCCTCACCTTGCCGCGCCAGCGCTTTCGCAGCGGAACACACAATGGTGACTGCACTTGCCTTTCCTCCAGGCACTGGAGGAGCTGCAGCTTTCTGTGCTGTCCCCTTGGCTTGTGGGCAAAATGGCAGGACGTTTGCACTGTGGGAGGCGATCTGTGGCGAGAGTGAGAGTGAGCCTGAGACTGCGTATTCAGAGCGCGTGGAGGAAAAGCAAGTGCCATTCACCTCTGTCTGTGTGTGTCTCTGTGTGTGTGTGGGACACACACTGGGCATCTGCCTTTGCCTTGCCTCCCAGCACTCCCAATACACGTTCTCAAGCTCACTCTCACTCTCGGCACAGACTAGCTCCCAAAGTGAAAACGTCGGGCAGTCGCTCCCACCGCTTGTTCTACTGCCTTAGTTGTGTGACAGCGCTGCCACGGGACGGTGAGGAGCAGCAAGAGCTTTCAAATCGGGCACCTGGGCTGTGGGAGAAAGCGCTGGACGGTTGCAGCGTTGGAGCAGGGCTCTGCCGATGGTGCCAGTGAGACAGAGTGCTGGCAGTTCTAGGAGCTGGGCAAGCTCGCAGCCCCAGGGTGTATTTGGCTGTAAATGAAGTGGCAAGCAAAGCCCAAGAACAGCAAGGGCTTTTACCTGTGCTGTGGGAGAAGTCGCCGGAGGTTTGCAGTGTCGCAGCAGGGCTCTGCCGATCGTGAGAGAGAGTGTTGGCAGCGTTCAGAGTTAAGCGAGGACGGAGCGCCGCTGGGTGCGATCGGCAGAGCCCTGCTCCGACACCGCAAACGTCCGGCTCGTTCTCCCACAGCAATAGCGCCAGCACGGAAAGTTCTTGGTGCTCCTCACCTTGCCACGCCAGCGCTTTCGCAGCGGAACACACAATGGTGACTGCACTTGCCTTTCCTCCAGGCACTGGAGGAGCTGCAGCTTTCTGTGCTGTCCCCTTGGCTTGTGGGCAAAATGGCAGGACGTTTGCACTGTGGGAGGCGATCTGTGGCGAGAGTGAGAGTGAGCCTGAGACTGCGTATTCAGAGCGCGTGGAGGAAAAGCAAGTGCCATTCACCTCTGTCTGTGTGTGTCTCTGTGTGTGTGTGTGACACACAATGGGCATCTGTCCTTGCCTTGCCTCCCAGCACTCCCAATACACGTTCTCAAGCTCACTCTCACTCTCGGCACAGACTAGCTCCCAAAGTGAAAACGTCGGGCAGTCGCTCCCACCGCTTGTTCTACTGCCTTAGTTGTGTGACAGCGCTGCCACGGGACGGTGAGGAGCAGCAAGAGCTTTCAAATCGGGCACCTGGGCTGTGGGAGAAAGCGCTGGACGGTTGCAGCGTTGGAGCAGGGCTCTGCCGATGGTGCCAGTGAGACAGAGTGCTGGCAGTTCTAAGAGCTGGGCAAGCTCGCAGCCCCAGGGTGTATTTGGGTGTAAATGAAGTGGCAAGCAAAGCCCAAGAACAGCAAGGGCTTTTACCTGTGCTGTGGGAGAAGTCGCCGGAGGTTTGCAGTGTCGCAGCAGGGCTCTGCCGATCGTGAGAGAGAGTTTTGGGAGGCGATCTGTGCGAGAGTGAGAGTGAGCCTGAGACTGCGTATTCAGAGCGCGTGGAGGAAAAACAAGTGCCATTCACCTCTGTCTGTGTGTGTCTCTGTGTGTGTGTGGGACACACACTGGGCATCTGCCTTTGCCTTGCCTCCCAGCACTCCCAATACACGTTCTCAAGCTCACTCTCACTCTCGGCACAGACTAGCTCCCAAAGTGAAAACGTCGGGCAGTCGCTCCCACCGCTTGTTCTACTGCCTTAGTTGTGTGACAGCGCTGCCACGGGATGGTGAGGAGCAGCAAGAGCTTTCAAATCGGGCACCGGGGCTGTGGGAGAAAGCGCTGGACGGTTGCAGCGTTGGAGCAGGGCTCTGCCGATGGTGCCAGTGAGACAGAGTGCTGGCAGTTCTAGGAGCTGGGCAAGCTCGCAGCCCCAGGGTGTATTTGGCTGTAAATGAAGTGGCAAGCAAAGCCCAAGAACAGCAAGGGCTTTTACCTGTGCTGTGGGAGAAGTCGCCGGAGGTTTGCAGTGTCGCAGCAGGGCTCTGCCGATCGTGATAGAGAGTGTTGGCAGCGTTCAGAGTTAAGCGAGGACGGAGCGCCGCTGGGTGCGATCGGCAGAGCCCTGCTCCGACACCGCAAACGTCCGGCTCGTTCTCCCACAGCAATAGCGCCAGCACGGAAAGTTCTTGGTGCTGCTCACCTTGCCACGCCAGCGCTTTCGCAGCGGAACACACAATGGTGACTGCACTTGCCTTTCCTCCAGGCACTGGAGGAGCTGCAGCTTTCTGTGCTGTCCCCTTGGCTTGTGGGCAAAATGGCAGGACGTTTGCACTGTGGGAGGCGATCTGTGGCGAGAGTGAGAGTGAGCCTGAGACTGCGTATTCAGAGCGCGTGGAGGAAAAGCAAGTGCCATTCACCTCTGTCTGTGTGTGTCTCTGTGTGTGTGTGGGACACACACTGGGCATCTGTCCTTGCCTTGCCTCCCAGCACTCCCAATACACGTTCTCAAGCTCACTCTCACTCTCGGCACAGACTAGCTCCCAAAGTGAAAACGTCGGGCAGTCGCTCCCACCGCTTGTTCTACTGCCATAGTTGTGTGACAGCGCTGCCACGGGATGGTGAGGAGCAGCAAGAGCTTTCAAATCGGGCACCTGGGCTGTGGGAGAAAGCGCTGGACGGTTGCAGCGTTGGAGCAGGTCTCTGCCGATGGTGCCAGTGAGACAGAGTGCTGGCAGTTCTAAGAGCTGGGAAGCTCGCAGCCCCAGGGTGTATTTGGGTGTAAATGAAGTGGCAAGCAAAGCCCAAGAACAGCAAGGGCTTTTACCTGTGCTGTGGGAGAAGTCGCCGGAGGTTTGCAGTGTCGCAGCAGGGCTCTGCCGATCGTGAGAGAGAGTTTTGGGAGGCGATCTGTGGCGAGAGTGAGAGTGAGCCTGAGACTGCGTATTCAGAGCGCGTGGAGGAAAAGCAAGTGCCATTCACCTCTGTCTGTGTGTGTCTCTGTGTGTGTGTGGGACACACACTGGGCATCTGCCTTTGCCTTGCCTCCCAGCACTCCCAATACACGTTCTCAAGCTCACTCTCACTCTCGGCACAGACTAGCTCCCAAAGTGAAAACGTCGGGCAGTCGCTCCCACCGCTTGTTCTACTGCCTTAGTTGTGTGACAGCGCTGCCACGGGATGGTGAGGAGCAGCAAGAGCTTTCAAATCGGGCACCTGGGCTGTGGGAGAAAGCGCTGGACGGGTGCAGCGTTGGAGCAGGGCTCTGCCGATGGTGCCAGTGAGACAGAGTGCTGGCAGTTCTAGGAGCTGGGCAAGCTCGCAGCCCCAGGGTGTATTTGGCTGTAAATGAAGTGGCAAGCAAAGCCCAAGAACAGCAAGGGCTTTTACCTGTGCTGTGGGAGAAGTCGCCGGAGGTTTGCAGTGTCGCAGCAGGGCTCTGCCGGTCGGGGCAGTGAGCGAGAGTGCTGGCAGGGTTCGGAGCTGGGCAAGCACGCAGGTGCAGTGTGTGCTTGGCTGCGAAAGCGGTGGTGAGGGAAGGTGAGGAGCAGCAGCTTTCTGTGCTGTCCCCTTGGCTGTGGGCAAAATGGCAGGACGTTTGCCCTGTGGGAAGCGATCTGTGCCGAGAGTGAGAGTGAGCCTGAGACTGCGTATTCAGAGCGCGTGGAGGAAAAGCAAGTGCCGTTCACCTCTGGGGGGGTGTGTGTCGCCCTATGAAAGCTCTGGCAAAGGAAGGTGAGGAAGAGCGAGAGCTTTCCGTGCTGGTAGCTTCGCTGTGGGGGAACTTGCCGGACGTTTGCAGTGTCGCAGCAGGGCTCTGCCGATCGTGAGAGAGAGTGTTGGCAGCGTTCGGAGTTAAGCGAGGACGGAGCGCCGCTGGGTGCGATCGGCAGAGCCCTGTTCCGACACCGCAAATGTCCGGCTCGTTCTCCCACAGCAATAGCGCCAGCACGGAAAGTTCTTGGTGCTCCTCACCTTGCCACGCCAGCGCTTTCGCAGCGGAACACACAATGGTGACTGCACTTGCCTTTCCTCCAGGCACTGGAGGAGTTGCAGCTTTCTGTGCTGTCCCCTTGGCTTGTGGGCAAAATGGCAGGACGTTTGCACTGTGGGAGGCGATCTGTGGCGAGAGTGAGAGTGCGCCTGAGACTGCATATTCAGAGCGCGTGGAGGAAAAGCAAGTGCCATTCACCTCTGTCTGTGTGTGTCTCTGTGTGTGTGTGGGACACACACTGGGCATCTGTCCTTGCCTTGCCTCCCAGCACTCCCAATACACGTTCTCAAGCTCACTCTCACTCTCGGCACAGACTAGCTCCCAAAGTGAAAACGTCGGGCAGTCGCTCCCACCGCTTGTTCTACTGCCTTAGTTGTGTGACAGCGCTGCCACGGGACGGTGAGGAGCAGCAAGAGCTTTCAAATCGGGCACCTGGGCTGTGGGAGAAAGCGCTGGACGGTTGCAGCGTTGGAGCAGGGCTCTGCCGATGGTGCCAGTGAGACAGAGTGCTGGCAGTTCTAAGAGCTGGGCAAGCTCGCAGCCCCAGGGTGTATTTGGGTGTAAATGAAGTGGCAAGCAAAGCCCAAGAACAGCAAGGGCTTTTACCTGTGCTGTGGGAGAAGTCGCCGGAGGTTTGCAGTGTCGCAGCAGGGCTCTGCCGATCGTGAGAGAGAGTGTTGGCAGCGTTCAGAGTTAAGCGAGGACGGAGCGCCGCTGGGTGCGATCGGCAGAGCCCTGCTCCGACACCGCAAACGTCCGGCTCGTTCTCCCACAGCAATAGCGCCAGCACGGAAAGTTCTTGGTGCTCCTCACCTTGCCACGCCAGCGCTTTCGCAGCGGAACACACAATGGTGACTGCACTTGCCTTTCCTCCAGGCACTGGAGGAGCTGCAGCTTTCTGTGCTGTCCCCTTGGCTTGTGGGCAAAATGGCAGGACGTTTGCACTGTGGGAGGCGATCTGTGGCGAGAGTGAGAGTGAGCCTGAGACTGCGTATTCAGAGCGCGTGGAGGAAAAGCAAGTGCCATTCACCTCTGTCTGTGTGTGTCTCTGTGTGTGTGTGGGACACACACTGGGCATCTGTCCTTGCCTTGCCTCCCAGCACTCCCAATACACGTTCTCAAGCTCACTCTCACTCTCGGCACAGACTAGCTCCCAAAGTGAAAACGTCGGGCAGTCGCTCCCACCGCTTGTTCTACTGCCTTAGTTGTGTGACAGCGCTGCCACGGGACGGTGAGGAGCAGCAAGAGCTTTCAAATCGGGCACCTGGGCTGTGGGAGAAAGCGCTGGACGGTTGCAGCGTTGGAGCAGGTCTCTGCCGATGGTGCCAGTGAGACAGAGTGCTGGCAGTTCTAAGAGCTGGGCAAGCTCGCAGCCCCAGGGTGTATTTGGGTGTAAATGAAGTGGCAAGCAAAGCCCAAGAACAGCAAGGGCTTTTACCTGTGCTGTGGGAGAAGTCGCCGGAGGTTTGCAGTGTCGCAGCAGGGCTCTGCCGATCGTGAGAGAGAGTTTTGGGAGGCGATCTGTGGCGAGAGTGAGAGTGAGCCTGAGACTGCATATTCAGAGCGCGTGGAGGAAAAGCAAGTGCCATTCACCTCTGTCTGTGTGTGTCTCTGTGTGTGTGTGGGACACACACTGGGCATCTGCCTTTGCCTTGCCTCCCAGCACTCCCAATACACGTTCTCAAGCTCACTCTCACTCTCGGCACAGACTAGCTCCCAAAGTGAAAACGTCGGGCAGTCGCTCCCACCGCTTGTTCTACTGCCTTAGTTGTGTGACAGCGCTGCCACGGGATGGTGAGGAGCAGCAAGAGCTTTCAAATCGGGCACCTGGGCTGTGGGAGAAAGCGCTGGACGGTTGCAGCGTTGGAGCAGGGCTCTGCCGATGGTGCCAGTGAGACAGAGTGCTGGCAGTTCTAGGAGCTGGGCAAGCTCGCAGCCCCAGGGTGTATTTTGGGTGTAAATGAAGTGGCAAGCAAAGCCCAAGAACAGCAAGGGCTTTTACCTGTGCTGTGGGAGAAGTCGCCGGAGGTTTGCAGTGTCGCAGCAGGGCTCTGCCGGTCGGGGCAGTGAGAGAGAGTGCTGGCAGGGTTCGGAGCTGGGCAAGCACGCAGGTGCAGTGTGTGCTTGGCTGCGAAAGCGGTGGTGAGGGAAGGTGAGGAGCAGCAGCTTTCTGTGCTGTCCCCTTGGCTGTGGGCAAAATGGCAGGACGTTTGCACTGTGGGAAGCGATCTGTGCCGAGAGTGAGAGTGAGCCTGAGACTGCGTATTCAGAGCGCGTGGAGGAAAAGCAAGTGCCGTTCACCTCTGGGGGGGTGTGTGTCGCCCTATGAAAGCTCTGGCAAAGGAAGGTGAGGAAGAGCGAGAGCTTTCCGTGCTGGTAGCTTCGCTGTGGGAGAACTTGCCGGAGGTTTGCAGTGTCGCAGCAGGGCTCTGCCGATCGTGAGAGAGAGTGTTGGCAGCGTTCGGAGTTAAGCGAGGACGGAGCGCCGCTGGGTGCGATCGGCAGAGCCCTGCTCCGACACCGCAAACGTCCGGCTCGTTCTCCCACAGCAATAGCGCCAGCACGGAAAGTTCTTGGTGCTCCTCACCTTGCCACGCCAGCGCTTTCGCAGCGGAACACACAATGGTGACTGCACTTGCCTTTCCTCCAGGCACTGGAGGAGCTGCAGCTTTCTGTGCTGTCCCCTTGGCTTGTGGGCAAAATGGCAGGACGTTTGCACTGTGGGAGGCGATCTGTGGCGAGAGTGAGAGTGAGCCTGAGACTGCGTATTCAGAGCGCGTGGAGGAAAAGCAAGTGCCATTCACCTCTGTCTGTGTGTGTCTCTGTGTGTGTGTGTGACACCCACTGGGCATCTGTCCTTGCCTTGCCTCCCAGCACTCCCAATACACGTTCTCAAGCTCACTCTCACTCTCGGCACAGACTAGCTCCCAAAGTGAAAACGTCGGGCAGTCGCTCCCACCGCTTGTTCTACTGCCTTAGTTGTGTGACAGCGCTGCCACGGGACGGTGAGGAGCAGCAAGAGCTTTCAAATCGGGCACCTGGGCTGTGGGAGAAAGCGCTGGACGGTTGCAGCGTTGGAGCAGGGCTCTGCCGATGGTGCCAGTGAGACAGAGTGCTGGCAGTTCTAAGAGCTGGGCAAGCTCGCAGCCCCAGGGTGTATTTGGGTGTAAATGAAGTGGCAAGCAAAGCCCAAGAACAGCAAGGGCTTTTACCTGTGCTGTGGGAGAAGTCGCCGGAGGTTTGCAGTGTCGCAGCAGGGCTCTGCCGATCGTGAGAGAGAGTGTTGGCAGCGTTCAGAGTTAAGCGAGGACGGAGCGCCGCTGGGTGCGATCGGCAGAGCCCTGCTCCGACACCGCAAACGTCCGGCTCGTTCTCCCACAGCAATAGCGCCAGCACGGAAAGTTCTTGGTGCTCCTCACCTTGCCACGCCAGCGCTTTCGCAGCGGAACACACAATGGTGACTGCACTTGCCTTTCCTCCAGGCACTGGAGGAGCTGCAGCTTTCTGTGCTGTCCCCTTGGCTTGTGGGCAAAATGGCAGGACGTTTGCACTGTGGGAGGCGATCTGTGGCGAGAGTGAGAGTGAGCGTGAGACTGCGTATTCAGAGCGCGTGGAGGAAAAGCAAGTGCCATTCACCTCTGTCTGTGTGTGTCTCTGTGTGTGTGTGGGACACACACTGGGCATCTGTCCTTGCCTTGCCTCCCAGCACTCCCAATACACGTTCTCAAGCTCACTCTCACTCTCGGCACAGACTAGCTCCCAAAGTGAAAACGTCGGGCAGTCGCTCCCACCGCTTGTTCTACTGCCTTAGTTGTGTGACAGCGCTGCCACGGGACGGTGAGGAGCAGCAAGAGCTTTCAAATCGGGCACCTGGGCTGTGGGAGAAAGCGCTGGACGGTTGCAGCGTTGGAGCAGGTCTCTGCCGATGGTGCCAGTGAGACAGAGTGCTGGCAGTTCTAAGAGCTGGGCAAGCTCGCAGCCCCAGGGTGTATTTGGGTGTAAATGAAGTGGCAAGCAAAGCCCAAGAACAGCAAGGGCTTTTACCTGTGCTGTGGGAGAAGTCGCCGGAGGTTTGCAGTGTCGCAGCAGGGCTCTGCCGATCGTGAGAGAGAGTTTTGGGAGGCGATCTGTGGCGAGAGTGAGAGTGAGCCTGAGACTGCATATTCAGAGCGCGTGGAGGAAAAGCAAGTGCCATTCACCTCTGTCTGTGTGTGTCTCTGTGTGTGTGTGGGACACACACTGGGCATCTGCCTTTGCCTTGCCTCCCAGCACTCCCAATACACGTTCTCAAGCTCACTCTCACTCTCGGCACAGACTAGCTCCCAAAGTGAAAACGTCGGGCAGTCGCTCCCACCGCTTGTTCTACTGCCTTAGTTGTGTGACAGCGCTGCCACGGGATGGTGAGGAGCAGCAAGAGCTTTCAAATCGGGCACCTGGGCTGTGGGAGAAAGCGCTGGACGGTTGCAGCGTTGGAGCAGGGCTCTGCCGATGGTGCCAGTGAGACAGAGTGCTGGCAGTTCTAGGAGCTGGGCAAGCTCGCAGCCCCAGGGTGTATTTTGGGTGTAAATGAAGTGGCAAGCAAAGCCCAAGAACAGCAAGGGCTTTTACCTGTGCTGTGGGAGAAGTCGCCGGAGGTTTGCAGTGTCGCAGCAGGGCTCTGCCGGTCGGGGCAGTGAGAGAGAGTGCTGGCAGGGTTCGGAGCTGGGCAAGCACGCAGGTGCAGTGTGTGCTTGGCTGCGAAAGCGGTGGTGAGGGAAGGTGAGGAGCAGCAGCTTTCTGTGCTGTCCCCTTGGCTGTGGGCAAAATGGCAGGACGTTTGCCCTGTGGGAAGCGATCTGTGCCGAGAGTGAGAGTGAGCCTGAGACTGCGTATTCAGAGCGCGTGGAGGAAAAGCAAGTGCCGTTCACCTCTGGGGGGGGTGTGTGTCGCCCTATGAAAGCTCTGGCAAAGGAAGGTGAGGAAGAGCGAGAGCTTTCCGTGCTGGTAGCTTCGCTGTGGGAGAACTTGCCGGAGGTTTGCAGTGTCGCAGCAGGGCTCTGCCGATCGTGAGAGAGAGTGTTGGCAGCGTTCGGAGTTAAGCGAGGACGGAGCGCCGCTGGGTGCGATCGGCAGAGCCCTGCTCCGACACCGCAAACGTCCGGCTCGTTCTCCCACAGCAATAGCGCCAGCACGGAAAGTTCTTGGTGCTCCTCACCTTGCCACGCCAGCGCTTTCGCAGCGGAACACACAATGGTGACTGCACTTGCCTTTCCTCCAGGCACTGGAGGAGCTGCAGCTTTCTGTGCTGTCCCCTTGGCTTGTGGGCAAAATGGCAGGACGTTTGCACTGTGGGAGGCGATCTGTGGCGAGAGTGAGAGTGAGCCTGAGACTGCGTATTCAGAGCGCGTGGAGGAAAAGCAAGTGCCATTCACCTCTGTCTGTGTGTGTCTCTGTGTGTGTGTGGGACAGACACTGGGCATCTGCCTTTGCCTTGCCTCCCAGCACTCCCAATACACGTTCTCAAGCTCACTCTCACTCTCGGCACAGACTAGCTCCCAAAGTGAAAACGTCGGGCAGTCGCTCCCACCGCTTGTTCTACTGCCTTAGTTGTGTGACAGCGCTGCCACGGGACGGTGAGGAGCAGCAAGAGCTTTCAAATCGGGCACCTGGGCTGTGGGAGAAAGCGCTGGACGGTTGCAGCGTTGGAGCAGGGCTCTGCCGATGGTGCCAGTGAGACAGAGTGCTGGCAGTTCTAGGAGCTGGGCAAGCTCGCAGCCCCAGGGTGTATTTGGCTGTAAATGAAGTGGCAAGCAAAGCCCAAGAACAGCAAGGGCTTTTACCTGTGCTGTGGGAGAAGTCGCCGGAGGTTTGCAGTGTCGCAGCAGGGCTCTGCCGATCGTGAGAGAGAGTTTTGGGAGGCGATCTGTGGCGAGAGTGAGAGTGAGCCTGAGACTGCGTATTCAGAGCGCGTGGAGGAAAAGCAAGTGCCATTCACCTCTGTCTGTGTGTGTCTCTGTGTGTGTGTGGGACACACACTGGGCATCTGCCTTTGCCTTGCCTCCCAGCACTCCCAATACACGTTCTCAAGCTCACTCTCACTCTCGGCACAGACTAGCTCCCAAAGTGAAAACGTCGGGCAGTCGCTCCCACCGCTTGTTCTACTGCCTTAGTTGTGTGACAGCGCTGCCACGGGACGGTGAGGAGCAGCAAGAGCTTTCAAATCGGGCACCTGGGCTGTGGGAGAAAGCGCTGGACGGTTGCAGCGTTGGAGCAGGGCTCTGCCGATGGTGCCAGTGAGACAGAGTGCTGGCAGTTCTAGGAGCTGGGCAAGCTCGCAGCCCCAGGGTGTATTTTGGGTGTAAATGAAGTGGCAAGCAAAGCCCAAGAACAGCAAGGGCTTTTACCTGTGCTGTGGGAGAAGTCGCCGGAGGTTTGCAGTGTCGCAGCAGGGCTCTGCCGGTCGGGGCAGTGAGAGAGAGTGCTGGCAGGGTTCGGAGCTGGGCAAGCACGCAGGTGCAGTGTGTGCTTGGCTGCGAAAGCGGTGGTGAGGGAAGGTGAGGAGCAGCAGCTTTCTGTGCTGTCCCCTTGGCTGTGGGCAAAATGGCAGGACGTTTGCCCTGTGGGAAGCGATCTGTGCCGAGAGTGAGAGTGAGCCTGAGACTGCGTATTCAGAGCGCGTGGAGGAAAAGCAAGTGCCGTTCACCTCTGGGGGGGGTGTGTGTCGCCCTATGAAAGCTCTGGCAAAGGAAGGTGAGGAAGAGCGAGAGCTTTCCGTGCTGGTAGCTTCGCTGTGGGAGAACTTGCCGGAGGTTTGCAGTGTCGCAGCAGGGCTCTGCCGATCGTGAGAGAGAGTGTTGGCAGCGTTCGGAGTTAAGCGAGGACGGAGCGCCGCTGGGTGCGATCGGCAGAGCCCTGCTCCGACACCGCAAACGTCCGGCTCGTTCTCCCACAGCAATAGCGCCAGCACGGAAAGTTCTTGGTGCTCCTCACCTTGCCGCGCCAGCGCTTTCGCAGCGGAACACACAATGGTGACTGCACTTGCCTTTCCTCCAGGCACTGGAGGAGCTGCAGCTTTCTGTGCTGTCCCCTTGGCTTGTGGGCAAAATGGCAGGACGTTTGCACTGTGGGAGGCGATCTGTGGCGAGAGTGAGAGTGAGCCTGAGACTGCGTATTCAGAGCGCGTGGAGGAAAAGCAAGTGCCATTCACCTCTGTCTGTGTGTGTCTCTGTGTGTGTGTGGGACACACACTGGGCATCTGCCTTTGCCTTGCCTCCCAGCACTCCCAATACACGTTCTCAAGCTCACTCTCACTCTCGGCACAGACTAGCTCCCAAAGTGAAAACGTCGGGCAGTCGCTCCCACCGCTTGTTCTACTGCCTTAGTTGTGTGACAGCGCTGCCACGGGACGGTGAGGAGCAGCAAGAGCTTTCAAATCGGGCACCTGGGCTGTGGGAGAAAGCGCTGGACGGTTGCAGCGTTGGAGCAGGGCTCTGCCGATGGTGCCAGTGAGACAGAGTGCTGGCAGTTCTAGGAGCTGGGCAAGCTCGCAGCCCCAGGGTGTATTTGGCTGTAAATGAAGTGGCAAGCAAAGCCCAAGAACAGCAAGGGCTTTTACCTGTGCTGTGGGAGAAGTCGCCGGAGGTTTGCAGTGTCGCAGCAGGGCTCTGCCGATCGTGAGAGAGAGTGTTGGCAGCGTTCAGAGTTAAGCGAGGACGGAGCGCCGCTGGGTGCGATCGGCAGAGCCCTGCTCCGACACCGCAAACGTCCGGCTCGTTCTCCCACAGCAATAGCGCCAGCACGGAAAGTTCTTGGTGCTCCTCACCTTGCCACGCCAGCGCTTTCGCAGCGGAACACACAATGGTGACTGCACTTGCCTTTCCTCCAGGCACTGGAGGAGCTGCAGCTTTCTGTGCTGTCCCCTTGGCTTGTGGGCAAAATGGCAGGACGTTTGCACTGTGGGAGGCGATCTGTGGCGAGAGTGAGAGTGAGCGTGAGACTGCGTATTCAGAGCGCGTGGAGGAAAAGCAAGTGCCATTCACCTCTGTCTGTGTGTGTCTCTGTGTGTGTGTGTGACACACAATGGGCATCTGTCCTTGCCTTGCCTCCCAGCACTCCCAATACACGTTCTCAAGCTCACTCTCACTCTCGGCACAGACTAGCTCCCAAAGTGAAAACGTCGGGCAGTCGCTCCCACCGCTTGTTCTACTGCCTTAGTTGTGTGACAGCGCTGCCACGGGACGGTGAGGAGCAGCAAGAGCTTTCAAATCGGGCACCTGGGCTGTGGGAGAAAGCGCTGGACGGTTGCAGCGTTGGAGCAGGGCTCTGCCGATGGTGCCAGTGAGACAGAGTGCTGGCAGTTCTAAGAGCTGGGCAAGCTCGCAGCCCCAGGGTGTATTTGGGTGTAAATGAAGTGGCAAGCAAAGCCCAAGAACAGCAAGGGCTTTTACCTGTGCTGTGGGAGAAGTCGCCGGAGGTTTGCAGTGTCGCAGCAGGGCTCTGCCGATCGTGAGAGAGAGTTTTGGGAGGCGATCTGTGCGAGAGTGAGAGTGAGCCTGAGACTGCGTATTCAGAGCGCGTGGAGGAAAAACAAGTGCCATTCACCTCTGTCTGTGTGTGTCTCTGTGTGTGTGTGGGACACACACTGGGCATCTGCCTTTGCCTTGCCTCCCAGCACTCCCAATACACGTTCTCAAGCTCACTCTCACTCTCGGCACAGACTAGCTCCCAAAGTGAAAACGTCGGGCAGTCGCTCCCACCGCTTGTTCTACTGCCTTAGTTGTGTGACAGCGCTGCCACGGGATGGTGAGGAGCAGCAAGAGCTTTCAAATCGGGCACCGGGGCTGTGGGAGAAAGCGCTGGACGGTTGCAGCGTTGGAGCAGGGCTCTGCCGATGGTGCCAGTGAGACAGAGTGCTGGCAGTTCTAGGAGCTGGGCAAGCTCGCAGCCCCAGGGTGTATTTGGCTGTAAATGAAGTGGCAAGCAAAGCCCAAGAACAGCAAGGGCTTTTACCTGTGCTGTGGGAGAAGTCGCCGGAGGTTTGCAGTGTCGCAGCAGGGCTCTGCCGATCGTGATAGAGAGTGTTGGCAGCGTTCAGAGTTAAGCGAGGACGGAGCGCCGCTGGGTGCGATCGGCAGAGCCCTGCTCCGACACCGCAAACGTCCGGCTCGTTCTCCCACAGCAATAGCGCCAGCACGGAAAGTTCTTGGTGCTGCTCACCTTGCCACGCCAGCGCTTTCGCAGCGGAACACACAATGGTGACTGCACTTGCCTTTCCTCCAGGCACTGGAGGAGCTGCAGCTTTCTGTGCTGTCCCCTTGGCTTGTGGGCAAAATGGCAGGACGTTTGCACTGTGGGAGGCGATCTGTGGCGAGAGTGAGAGTGAGCCTGAGACTGCGTATTCAGAGCGCGTGGAGGAAAAGCAAGTGCCATTCACCTCTGTCTGTGTGTGTCTCTGTGTGTGTGTGGGACACACACTGGGCATCTGTCCTTGCCTTGCCTCCCAGCACTCCCAATACACGTTCTCAAGCTCACTCTCACTCTCGGCACAGACTAGCTCCCAAAGTGAAAACGTCGGGCAGTCGCTCCCACCGCTTGTTCTACTGCCATAGTTGTGTGACAGCGCTGCCACGGGATGGTGAGGAGCAGCAAGAGCTTTCAAATCGGGCACCTGGGCTGTGGGAGAAAGCGCTGGACGGTTGCAGCGTTGGAGCAGGTCTCTGCCGATGGTGCCAGTGAGACAGAGTGCTGGCAGTTCTAAGAGCTGGGCAAGCTCGCAGCCCCAGGGTGTATTTGGGTGTAAATGAAGTGGCAAGCAAAGCCCAAGAACAGCAAGGGCTTTTACCTGTGCTGTGGGAGAAGTCGCCGGAGGTTTGCAGTGTCGCAGCAGGGCTCTGCCGATCGTGAGAGAGAGTTTTGGGAGGCGATCTGTGGCGAGAGTGAGAGTGAGCCTGAGACTGCGTATTCAGAGCGCGTGGAGGAAAAGCAAGTGCCATTCACCTCTGTCTGTGTGTGTCTCTGTGTGTGTGTGGGACACACACTGGGCATCTGCCTTTGCCTTGCCTCCCAGCACTCCCAATACACGTTCTCAAGCTCACTCTCACTCTCGGCACAGACTAGCTCCCAAAGTGAAAACGTCGGGCAGTCGCTCCCACCGCTTGTTCTACTGCCTTAGTTGTGTGACAGCGCTGCCACGGGATGGTGAGGAGCAGCAAGAGCTTTCAAATCGGGCACCTGGGCTGTGGGAGAAAGCGCTGGACGGGTGCAGCGTTGGAGCAGGGCTCTGCCGATGGTGCCAGTGAGACAGAGTGCTGGCAGTTCTAGGAGCTGGGCAAGCTCGCAGCCCCAGGGTGTATTTGGCTGTAAATGAAGTGGCAAGCAAAGCCCAAGAACAGCAAGGGCTTTTACCTGTGCTGTGGGAGAAGTCGCCGGAGGTTTGCAGTGTCGCAGCAGGGCTCTGCCGGTCGGGGCAGTGAGCGAGAGTGCTGGCAGGGTTCGGAGCTGGGCAAGCACGCAGGTGCTGTGTGTGCTTGGCTGCGAAAGCGGTGGTGAGGGAAGGTGAGGAGCAGCAGCTTTCTGTGCTGTCCCCTTGGCTGTGGGCAAAATGGCAGGACGTTTGCCCTGTGGGAAGCGATCTGTGCCGAGAGTGAGAGTGAGCCTGAGACTGCGTATTCAGAGCGCGTGGAGGAAAAGCAAGTGCCGTTCACCTCTGGGGGGGTGTGTGTCGCCCTATGAAAGCTCTGGCAAAGGAAGGTGAGGAAGAGCGAGAGCTTTCCGTGCTGGTAGCTTCGCTGTGGGGGAACTTGCCGGACGTTTGCAGTGTCGCAGCAGGGCTCTGCCGATCGTGAGAGAGAGTGTTGGCAGCGTTCGGAGTTAAGCGAGGACGGAGCGCCGCTGGGTGCGATCGGCAGAGCCCTGTTCCGACACCGCAAATGTCCGGCTCGTTCTCCCACAGCAATAGCGCCAGCACGGAAAGTTCTTGGTGCTCCTCACCTTGCCACGCCAGCGCTTTCGCAGCGGAACACACAATGGTGACTGCACTTGCCTTTCCTCCAGGCACTGGAGGAGTTGCAGCTTTCTGTGCTGTCCCCTTGGCTTGTGGGCAAAATGGCAGGACGTTTGCACTGTGGGAGGCGATCTGTGGCGAGAGTGAGAGTGAGCCTGAGACTGCGTATTCAGAGCGCGTGGAGGAAAAGCAAGTGCCATTCACCTCTGTCTGTGTGTGTCTCTGTGTGTGTGTGGGACACACACTGGGCATCTGTCCTTGCCTTGCCTCCCAGCACTCCCAATACACGTTCTCAAGCTCACTCTCACTCTCGGCACAGACTAGCTCCCAAAGTGAAAACGTCGGGCAGTCGCTCCCACCGCTTGTTCTACTGCCTTAGTTGTGTGACAGCGCTGCCACGGGACGGTGAGGAGCAGCAAGAGCTTTCAAATCGGGCACCTGGGCTGTGGGAGAAAGCGCTGGACGGTTGCAGCGTTGGAGCAGGGCTCTGCCGATGGTGCCAGTGAGACAGAGTGCTGGCAGTTCTAAGAGCTGGGCAAGCTCGCAGCCCCAGGGTGTATTTGGGTGTAAATGAAGTGGCAAGCAAAGCCCAAGAACAGCAAGGGCTTTTACCTGTGCTGTGGGAGAAGTCGCCGGAGGTTTGCAGTGTCGCAGCAGGGCTCTGCCGATCGTGAGAGAGAGTGTTGGCAGCGTTCAGAGTTAAGCGAGGATGGAGCGCCGCTGGGTGCGATCGGCAGAGCCCTGCTCCGACACCGCAAACGTCCGGCTCGTTCTCCCACAGCAATAGCGCCAGCACGGAAAGTTCTTGGTGCTCCTCACCTTGCCACGCCAGCGCTTTCGCAGCGGAACACACAATGGTGACTGCACTTGCCTTTCCTCCAGGCACTGGAGGAGCTGCAGCTTTCTGTGCTGTCCCCTTGGCTTGTGGGCAAAATGGCAGGACGTTTGCACTGTGGGAGGCGATCTGTGGCGAGAGTGAGAGTGAGCCTGAGACTGCGTATTCAGAGCGCGTGGAGGAAAAGCAAGTGCCATTCACCTCTGTCTGTGTGTGTCTCTGTGTGTGTGTGGGACACACACTGGGCATCTGTCCTTGCCTTGCCTCCCAGCACTCCCAATACACGTTCTCAAGCTCACTCTCACTCTCGGCACAGACTAGCTCCCAAAGTGAAAACGTCGGGCAGTCGCTCCCACCGCTTGTTCTACTGCCTTAGTTGTGTGACAGCGCTGCCACGGGACGGTGAGGAGCAGCAAGAGCTTTCAAATCGGGCACCTGGGCTGTGGGAGAAAGCGCTGGACGGTTGCAGCGTTGGAGCAGGTCTCTGCCGATGGTGCCAGTGAGACAGAGTGCTGGCAGTTCTAAGAGCTGGGCAAGCTCGCAGCCCCAGGGTGTATTTGGGTGTAAATGAAGTGGCAAGCAAAGCCCAAGAACAGCAAGGGCTTTTACCTGTGCTGTGGGAGAAGTCGCCGGAGGTTTGCAGTGTCGCAGCAGGGCTCTGCCGATCGTGAGAGAGAGTTTTGGGAGGCGATCTGTGGCGAGAGTGAGAGTGAGCCTGAGACTGCATATTCAGAGCGCGTGGAGGAAAAGCAAGTGCCATTCACCTCTGTCTGTGTGTGTCTCTGTGTGTGTGTGTGACACCCACTGGGCATCTGTCCTTGCCTTGCCTCCCAGCACTCCCAATACACGTTCTCAAGCTCACTCTCACTCTCGGCACAGACTAGCTCCCAAAGTGAAAACGTCGGGCAGTCGCTCCCACCGCTTGTTCTACTGCCTTAGTTGTGTGACAGCGCTGCCACGGGACGGTGAGGAGCAGCAAGAGCTTTCAAATCGGGCACCTGGGCTGTGGGAGAAAGCGCTGGACGGTTGCAGCGTTGGAGCAGGGCTCTGCCGATGGTGCCAGTGAGACAGAGTGCTGGCAGTTCTAAGAGCTGGGCAAGCTCGCAGCCCCAGGGTGTATTTGGGTGTAAATGAAGTGGCAAGCAAAGCCCAAGAACAGCAAGGGCTTTTACCTGTGCTGTGGGAGAAGTCGCCGGAGGTTTGCAGTGTCGCAGCAGGGCTCTGCCGATCGTGAGAGAGAGTGTTGGCAGCGTTCAGAGTTAAGCGAGGACGGAGCGCCGCTGGGTGCGATCGGCAGAGCCCTGCTCCGACACCGCAAACGTCCGGCTCGTTCTCCCACAGCAATAGCGCCAGCACGGAAAGTTCTTGGTGCTCCTCACCTTGCCACGCCAGCGCTTTCGCAGCGGAACACACAATGGTGACTGCACTTGCCTTTCCTCCAGGCACTGGAGGAGCTGCAGCTTTCTGTGCTGTCCCCTTGGCTTGTGGGCAAAATGGCAGGACGTTTGCACTGTGGGAGGCGATCTGTGGCGAGAGTGAGAGTGAGCGTGAGACTGCGTATTCAGAGCGCGTGGAGGAAAAGCAAGTGCCATTCACCTCTGTCTGTGTGTGTCTCTGTGTGTGTGTGGGACACACACTGGGCATCTGTCCTTGCCTTGCCTCCCAGCACTCCCAATACACGTTCTCAAGCTCACTCTCACTCTCGGCACAGACTAGCTCCCAAAGTGAAAACGTCGGGCAGTCGCTCCCACCGCTTGTTCTACTGCCTTAGTTGTGTGACAGCGCTGCCACGGGACGGTGAGGAGCAGCAAGAGCTTTCAAATCGGGCACCTGGGCTGTGGGAGAAAGCGCTGGACGGTTGCAGCGTTGGAGCAGGTCTCTGCCGATGGTGCCAGTGAGACAGAGTGCTGGCAGTTCTAAGAGCTGGGCAAGCTCGCAGCCCCAGGGTGTATTTGGGTGTAAATGAAGTGGCAAGCAAAGCCCAAGAACAGCAAGGGCTTTTACCTGTGCTGTGGGAGAAGTCGCCGGAGGTTTGCAGTGTCGCAGCAGGGCTCTGCCGATCGTGAGAGAGAGTTTTGGGAGGCGATCTGTGGCGAGAGTGAGAGTGAGCCTGAGACTGCATATTCAGAGCGCGTGGAGGAAAAGCAAGTGCCATTCACCTCTGTCTGTGTGTGTCTCTGTGTGTGTGTGGGACACACACTGGGCATCTGCCTTTGCCTTGCCTCCCAGCACTCCCAATACACGTTCTCAAGCTCACTCTCACTCTCGGCACAGACTAGCTCCCAAAGTGAAAACGTCGGGCAGTCGCTCCCACCGCTTGTTCTACTGCCTTAGTTGTGTGACAGCGCTGCCACGGGATGGTGAGGAGCAGCAAGAGCTTTCAAATCGGGCACCTGGGCTGTGGGAGAAAGCGCTGGACGGTTGCAGCGTTGGAGCAGGGCTCTGCCGATGGTGCCAGTGAGACAGAGTGCTGGCAGTTCTAGGAGCTGGGCAAGCTCGCAGCCCCAGGGTGTATTTTGGGTGTAAATGAAGTGGCAAGCAAAGCCCAAGAACAGCAAGGGCTTTTACCTGTGCTGTGGGAGAAGTCGCCGGAGGTTTGCAGTGTCGCAGCAGGGCTCTGCCGGTCGGGGCAGTGAGAGAGAGTGCTGGCAGGGTTCGGAGCTGGGCAAGCACGCAGGTGCAGTGTGTGCTTGGCTGCGAAAGCGGTGGTGAGGGAAGGTGAGGAGCAGCAGCTTTCTGTGCTGTCCCCTTGGCTGTGGGCAAAATGGCAGGACGTTTGCCCTGTGGGAAGCGATCTGTGCCGAGAGTGAGAGTGAGCCTGAGACTGCGTATTCAGAGCGCGTGGAGGAAAAGCAAGTGCCGTTCACCTCTGGGGGGGGTGTGTGTCGCCCTATGAAAGCTCTGGCAAAGGAAGGTGAGGAAGAGCGAGAGCTTTCCGTGCTGGTAGCTTCGCTGTGGGAGAACTTGCCGGAGGTTTGCAGTGTCGCAGCAGGGCTCTGCCGATCGTGAGAGAGAGTGTTGGCAGCGTTCGGAGTTAAGCGAGGACGGAGCGCCGCTGGGTGCGATCGGCAGAGCCCTGCTCCGACACCGCAAACGTCCGGCTCGTTCTCCCACAGCAATAGCGCCAGCACGGAAAGTTCTTGGTGCTCCTCACCTTGCCACGCCAGCGCTTTCGCAGCGGAACACACAATGGTGACTGCACTTGCCTTTCCTCCAGGCACTGGAGGAGCTGCAGCTTTCTGTGCTGTCCCCTTGGCTTGTGGGCAAAATGGCAGGACGTTTGCACTGTGGGAGGCGATCTGTGGCGAGAGTGAGAGTGAGCCTGAGACTGCGTATTCAGAGCGCGTGGAGGAAAAGCAAGTGCCATTCACCTCTGTCTGTGTGTGTCTCTGTGTGTGTGTGGGACAGACACTGGGCATCTGCCTTTGCCTTGCCTCCCAGCACTCCCAATACACGTTCTCAAGCTCACTCTCACTCTCGGCACAGACTAGCTCCCAAAGTGAAAACGTCGGGCAGTCGCTCCCACCGCTTGTTCTACTGCCTTAGTTGTGTGACAGCGCTGCCACGGGACGGTGAGGAGCAGCAAGAGCTTTCAAATCGGGCACCTGGGCTGTGGGAGAAAGCGCTGGACGGTTGCAGCGTTGGAGCAGGGCTCTGCCGATGGTGCCAGTGAGACAGAGTGCTGGCAGTTCTAGGAGCTGGGCAAGCTCGCAGCCCCAGGGTGTATTTGGCTGTAAATGAAGTGGCAAGCAAAGCCCAAGAACAGCAAGGGCTTTTACCTGTGCTGTGGGAGAAGTCGCCGGAGGTTTGCAGTGTCGCAGCAGGGCTCTGCCGATCGTGAGAGAGAGTTTTGGGAGGCGATCTGTGGCGAGAGTGAGAGTGAGCCTGAGACTGCGTATTCAGAGCGCGTGGAGGAAAAGCAAGTGCCATTCACCTCTGTCTGTGTGTGTCTCTGTGTGTGTGTGGGACACACACTGGGCATCTGCCTTTGCCTTGCCTCCCAGCACTCCCAATACACGTTCTCAAGCTCACTCTCACTCTCGGCACAGACTAGCTCCCAAAGTGAAAACGTCGGGCAGTCGCTCCCACCGCTTGTTCTACTGCCTTAGTTGTGTGACAGCGCTGCCACGGGACGGTGAGGAGCAGCAAGAGCTTTCAAATCGGGCACCTGGGCTGTGGGAGAAAGCGCTGGACGGTTGCAGCGTTGGAGCAGGGCTCTGCCGATGGTGCCAGTGAGACAGAGTGCTGGCAGTTCTAGGAGCTGGGCAAGCTCGCAGCCCCAGGGTGTATTTTGGGTGTAAATGAAGTGGCAAGCAAAGCCCAAGAACAGCAAGGGCTTTTACCTGTGCTGTGGGAGAAGTCGCCGGAGGTTTGCAGTGTCGCAGCAGGGCTCTGCCGGTCGGGGCAGTGAGAGAGAGTGCTGGCAGGGTTCGGAGCTGGGCAAGCACGCAGGTGCAGTGTGTGCTTGGCTGCGAAAGCGGTGGTGAGGGAAGGTGAGGAGCAGCAGCTTTCTGTGCTGTCCCCTTGGCTGTGGGCAAAATGGCAGGACGTTTGCCCTGTGGGAAGCGATCTGTGCCGAGAGTGAGAGTGAGCCTGAGACTGCGTATTCAGAGCGCGTGGAGGAAAAGCAAGTGCCGTTCACCTCTGGGGGGGGTGTGTGTCGCCCTATGAAAGCTCTGGCAAAGGAAGGTGAGGAAGAGCGAGAGCTTTCCGTGCTGGTAGCTTCGCTGTGGGAGAACTTGCCGGAGGTTTGCAGTGTCGCAGCAGGGCTCTGCCGATCGTGAGAGAGAGTGTTGGCAGCGTTCGGAGTTAAGCGAGGACGGAGCGCCGCTGGGTGCGATCGGCAGAGCCCTGCTCCGACACCGCAAACGTCCGGCTCGTTCTCCCACAGCAATAGCGCCAGCACGGAAAGTTCTTGGTGCTCCTCACCTTGCCGCGCCAGCGCTTTCGCAGCGGAACACACAATGGTGACTGCACTTGCCTTTCCTCCAGGCACTGGAGGAGCTGCAGCTTTCTGTGCTGTCCCCTTGGCTTGTGGGCAAAATGGCAGGACGTTTGCACTGTGGGAGGCGATCTGTGGCGAGAGTGAGAGTGAGCCTGAGACTGCGTATTCAGAGCGCGTGGAGGAAAAGCAAGTGCCATTCACCTCTGTCTGTGTGTGTCTCTGTGTGTGTGTGGGACACACACTGGGCATCTGCCTTTGCCTTGCCTCCCAGCACTCCCAATACACGTTCTCAAGCTCACTCTCACTCTCGGCACAGACTAGCTCCCAAAGTGAAAACGTCGGGCAGTCGCTCCCACCGCTTGTTCTACTGCCTTAGTTGTGTGACAGCGCTGCCACGGGACGGTGAGGAGCAGCAAGAGCTTTCAAATCGGGCACCTGGGCTGTGGGAGAAAGCGCTGGACGGTTGCAGCGTTGGAGCAGGGCTCTGCCGATGGTGCCAGTGAGACAGAGTGCTGGCAGTTCTAGGAGCTGGGCAAGCTCGCAGCCCCAGGGTGTATTTGGCTGTAAATGAAGTGGCAAGCAAAGCCCAAGAACAGCAAGGGCTTTTACCTGTGCTGTGGGAGAAGTCGCCGGAGGTTTGCAGTGTCGCAGCAGGGCTCTGCCGATCGTGAGAGAGAGTGTTGGCAGCGTTCAGAGTTAAGCGAGGACGGAGCGCCGCTGGGTGCGATCGGCAGAGCCCTGCTCCGACACCGCAAACGTCCGGCTCGTTCTCCCACAGCAATAGCGCCAGCACGGAAAGTTCTTGGTGCTCCTCACCTTGCCACGCCAGCGCTTTCGCAGCGGAACACACAATGGTGACTGCACTTGCCTTTCCTCCAGGCACTGGAGGAGCTGCAGCTTTCTGTGCTGTCCCCTTGGCTTGTGGGCAAAATGGCAGGACGTTTGCACTGTGGGAGGCGATCTGTGGCGAGAGTGAGAGTGAGCGTGAGACTGCGTATTCAGAGCGCGTGGAGGAAAAGCAAGTGCCATTCACCTCTGTCTGTGTGTGTCTCTGTGTGTGTGTGTGACACACAATGGGCATCTGTCCTTGCCTTGCCTCCCAGCACTCCCAATACACGTTCTCAAGCTCACTCTCACTCTCGGCACAGACTAGCTCCCAAAGTGAAAACGTCGGGCAGTCGCTCCCACCGCTTGTTCTACTGCCTTAGTTGTGTGACAGCGCTGCCACGGGACGGTGAGGAGCAGCAAGAGCTTTCAAATCGGGCACCTGGGCTGTGGGAGAAAGCGCTGGACGGTTGCAGCGTTGGAGCAGGGCTCTGCCGATGGTGCCAGTGAGACAGAGTGCTGGCAGTTCTAAGAGCTGGGCAAGCTCGCAGCCCCAGGGTGTATTTGGGTGTAAATGAAGTGGCAAGCAAAGCCCAAGAACAGCAAGGGCTTTTACCTGTGCTGTGGGAGAAGTCGCCGGAGGTTTGCAGTGTCGCAGCAGGGCTCTGCCGATCGTGAGAGAGAGTTTTGGGAGGCGATCTGTGCGAGAGTGAGAGTGAGCCTGAGACTGCGTATTCAGAGCGCGTGGAGGAAAAACAAGTGCCATTCACCTCTGTCTGTGTGTGTCTCTGTGTGTGTGTGGGACACACACTGGGCATCTGCCTTTGCCTTGCCTCCCAGCACTCCCAATACACGTTCTCAAGCTCACTCTCACTCTCGGCACAGACTAGCTCCCAAAGTGAAAACGTCGGGCAGTCGCTCCCACCGCTTGTTCTACTGCCTTAGTTGTGTGACAGCGCTGCCACGGGATGGTGAGGAGCAGCAAGAGCTTTCAAATCGGGCACCGGGGCTGTGGGAGAAAGCGCTGGACGGTTGCAGCGTTGGAGCAGGGCTCTGCCGATGGTGCCAGTGAGACAGAGTGCTGGCAGTTCTAGGAGCTGGGCAAGCTCGCAGCCCCAGGGTGTATTTGGCTGTAAATGAAGTGGCAAGCAAAGCCCAAGAACAGCAAGGGCTTTTACCTGTGCTGTGGGAGAAGTCGCCGGAGGTTTGCAGTGTCGCAGCAGGGCTCTGCCGATCGTGATAGAGAGTGTTGGCAGCGTTCAGAGTTAAGCGAGGACGGAGCGCCGCTGGGTGCGATCGGCAGAGCCCTGCTCCGACACCGCAAACGTCCGGCTCGTTCTCCCACAGCAATAGCGCCAGCACGGAAAGTTCTTGGTGCTGCTCACCTTGCCACGCCAGCGCTTTCGCAGCGGAACACACAATGGTGACTGCACTTGCCTTTCCTCCAGGCACTGGAGGAGCTGCAGCTTTCTGTGCTGTCCCCTTGGCTTGTGGGCAAAATGGCAGGACGTTTGCACTGTGGGAGGCGATCTGTGGCGAGAGTGAGAGTGAGCCTGAGACTGCGTATTCAGAGCGCGTGGAGGAAAAGCAAGTGCCATTCACCTCTGTCTGTGTGTGTCTCTGTGTGTGTGTGGGACACACACTGGGCATCTGTCCTTGCCTTGCCTCCCAGCACTCCCAATACACGTTCTCAAGCTCACTCTCACTCTCGGCACAGACTAGCTCCCAAAGTGAAAACGTCGGGCAGTCGCTCCCACCGCTTGTTCTACTGCCATAGTTGTGTGACAGCGCTGCCACGGGATGGTGAGGAGCAGCAAGAGCTTTCAAATCGGGCACCTGGGCTGTGGGAGAAAGCGCTGGACGGTTGCAGCGTTGGAGCAGGTCTCTGCCGATGGTGCCAGTGAGACAGAGTGCTGGCAGTTCTAAGAGCTGGGCAAGCTCGCAGCCCCAGGGTGTATTTGGGTGTAAATGAAGTGGCAAGCAAAGCCCAAGAACAGCAAGGGCTTTTACCTGTGCTGTGGGAGAAGTCGCCGGAGGTTTGCAGTGTCGCAGCAGGGCTCTGCCGATCGTGAGAGAGAGTTTTGGGAGGCGATCTGTGGCGAGAGTGAGAGTGAGCCTGAGACTGCGTATTCAGAGCGCGTGGAGGAAAAGCAAGTGCCATTCACCTCTGTCTGTGTGTGTCTCTGTGTGTGTGTGGGACACACACTGGGCATCTGCCTTTGCCTTGCCTCCCAGCACTCCCAATACACGTTCTCAAGCTCACTCTCACTCTCGGCACAGACTAGCTCCCAAAGTGAAAACGTCGGGCAGTCGCTCCCACCGCTTGTTCTACTGCCTTAGTTGTGTGACAGCGCTGCCACGGGATGGTGAGGAGCAGCAAGAGCTTTCAAATCGGGCACCTGGGCTGTGGGAGAAAGCGCTGGACGGGTGCAGCGTTGGAGCAGGGCTCTGCCGATGGTGCCAGTGAGACAGAGTGCTGGCAAGTTCTAGGAGCTGGGCAAGCTCGCAGCCCCAGGGTGTATTTGGCTGTAAATGAAGTGGCAAGCAAAGCCCAAGAACAGCAAGGGCTTTTACCTGTGCTGTGGGAGAAGTCGCCGGAGGTTTGCAGTGTCGCAGCAGGGCTCTGCCGGTCGGGCAGTGAGCGAGAGTGCTGGCAGGGTTCGGAGCTGGGCAAGCACGCAGGTGCTGTGTGTGCTTGGCTGCGAAAGCGGTGGTGAGGGAAGGTGAGGAGCAGCAGCTTTCTGTGCTGTCCCCTTGGCTGTGGGCAAAATGGCAGGACGTTTGCCCTGTGGGAAGCGATCTGTGCCGAGAGTGAGAGTGAGCCTGAGACTGCGTATTCAGAGCGCGTGGAGGAAAAGCAAGTGCCGTTCACCTCTGGGGGGGTGTGTGTCGCCCTATGAAAGCTCTGGCAAAGGAAGGTGAGGAAGAGCGAGAGCTTTCCGTGCTGGTAGCTTCGCTGTGGGGGAACTTGCCGGACGTTTGCAGTGTCGCAGCAGGGCTCTGCCGATCGTGAGAGAGAGTGTTGGCAGCGTTCGGAGTTAAGCGAGGACGGAGCGCCGCTGGGTGCGATCGGCAGAGCCCTGTTCCGACACCGCAAATGTCCGGCTCGTTCTCCCACAGCAATAGCGCCAGCACGGAAAGTTCTTGGTGCTCCTCACCTTGCCACGCCAGCGCTTTCGCAGCGGAACACACAATGGTGACTGCACTTGCCTTTCCTCCAGGCACTGGAGGAGTTGCAGCTTTCTGTGCTGTCCCCTTGGCTTGTGGGCAAAATGGCAGGACGTTTGCACTGTGGGAGGCGATCTGTGGCGAGAGTGAGAGTGAGCCTGAGACTGCGTATTCAGAGCGCGTGGAGGAAAAGCAAGTGCCATTCACCTCTGTCTGTGTGTGTCTCTGTGTGTGTGTGGGACACACACTGGGCATCTGTCCTTGCCTTGCCTCCCAGCACTCCCAATACACGTTCTCAAGCTCACTCTCACTCTCGGCACAGACTAGCTCCCAAAGTGAAAACGTCGGGCAGTCGCTCCCACCGCTTGTTCTACTGCCTTAGTTGTGTGACAGCGCTGCCACGGGACGGTGAGGAGCAGCAAGAGCTTTCAAATCGGGCACCTGGGCTGTGGGAGAAAGCGCTGGACGGTTGCAGCGTTGGAGCAGGGCTCTGCCGATGGTGCCAGTGAGACAGAGTGCTGGCAGTTCTAAGAGCTGGGCAAGCTCGCAGCCCCAGGGTGTATTTGGGTGTAAATGAAGTGGCAAGCAAAGCCCAAGAACAGCAAGGGCTTTTACCTGTGCTGTGGGAGAAGTCGCCGGAGGTTTGCAGTGTCGCAGCAGGGCTCTGCCGATCGTGAGAGAGAGTGTTGGCAGCGTTCAGAGTTAAGCGAGGATGGAGCGCCGCTGGGTGCGATCGGCAGAGCCCTGCTCCGACACCGCAAACGTCCGGCTCGTTCTCCCACAGCAATAGCGCCAGCACGGAAAGTTCTTGGTGCTCCTCACCTTGCCACGCCAGCGCTTTCGCAGCGGAACACACAATGGTGACTGCACTTGCCTTTCCTCCAGGCACTGGAGGAGCTGCAGCTTTCTGTGCTGTCCCCTTGGCTTGTGGGCAAAATGGCAGGACGTTTGCACTGTGGGAGGCGATCTGTGGCGAGAGTGAGAGTGAGCCTGAGACTGCGTATTCAGAGCGCGTGGAGGAAAAGCAAGTGCCATTCACCTCTGTCTGTGTGTGTCTCTGTGTGTGTGTGGGACACACACTGGGCATCTGTCCTTGCCTTGCCTCCCAGCACTCCCAATACACGTTCTCAAGCTCACTCTCACTCTCGGCACAGACTAGCTCCCAAAGTGAAAACGTCGGGCAGTCGCTCCCACCGCTTGTTCTACTGCCTTAGTTGTGTGACAGCGCTGCCACGGGACGGTGAGGAGCAGCAAGAGCTTTCAAATCGGGCACCTGGGCTGTGGGAGAAAGCGCTGGACGGTTGCAGCGTTGGAGCAGGTCTCTGCCGATGGTGCCAGTGAGACAGAGTGCTGGCAGTTCTAAGAGCTGGGCAAGCTCGCAGCCCCAGGGTGTATTTGGGTGTAAATGAAGTGGCAAGCAAAGCCCAAGAACAGCAAGGGCTTTTACCTGTGCTGTGGGAGAAGTCGCCGGAGGTTTGCAGTGTCGCAGCAGGGCTCTGCCGATCGTGAGAGAGAGTTTTGGGAGGCGATCTGTGGCGAGAGTGAGAGTGAGCCTGAGACTGCATATTCAGAGCGCGTGGAGGAAAAGCAAGTGCCATTCACCTCTGTCTGTGTGTGTCTCTGTGTGTGTGTGGGACACACACTGGGCATCTGCCTTTGCCTTGCCTCCCAGCACTCCCAATACACGTTCTCAAGCTCACTCTCACTCTCGGCACAGACTAGCTCCCAAAGTGAAAACGTCGGGCAGTCGCTCCCACCGCTTGTTCTACTGCCTTAGTTGTGTGACAGCGCTGCCACGGGATGGTGAGGAGCAGCAAGAGCTTTCAAATCGGGCACCTGGGCTGTGGGAGAAAGCGCTGGACGGTTGCAGCGTTGGAGCAGGGCTCTGCCGATGGTGCCAGTGAGACAGAGTGCTGGCAGTTCTAGGAGCTGGGCAAGCTCGCAGCCCCAGGGTGTATTTTGGGTGTAAATGAAGTGGCAAGCAAAGCCCAAGAACAGCAAGGGCTTTTACCTGTGCTGTGGGAGAAGTCGCCGGAGGTTTGCAGTGTCGCAGCAGGGCTCTGCCGGTCGGGGCAGTGAGAGAGAGTGCTGGCAGGGTTCGGAGCTGGGCAAGCACGCAGGTGCAGTGTGTGCTTGGCTGCGAAAGCGGTGGTGAGGGAAGGTGAGGAGCAGCAGCTTTCTGTGCTGTCCCCTTGGCTGTGGGCAAAATGGCAGGACGTTTGCCCTGTGGGAAGCGATCTGTGCCGAGAGTGAGAGTGAGCCTGAGACTGCGTATTCAGAGCGCGTGGAGGAAAAGCAAGTGCCGTTCACCTCTGGGGGGGTGTGTGTCGCCCTATGAAAGCTCTGGCAAAGGAAGGTGAGGAAGAGCGAGAGCTTTCCGTGCTGGTAGCTTCGCTGTGGGAGAACTTGCCGGAGGTTTGCAGTGTCGCAGCAGGGCTCTGCCGATCGTGAGAGAGAGTGTTGGCAGCGTTCGGAGTTAAGCGAGGACGGAGCGCCGCTGGGTGCGATCGGCAGAGCCCTGCTCCGACACCGCAAACGTCCGGCTCGTTCTCCCACAGCAATAGCGCCAGCACGGAAAGTTCTTGGTGCTCCTCACCTTGCCACGCCAGCGCTTTCGCAGCGGAACACACAATGGTGACTGCACTTGCCTTTCCTCCAGGCACTGGAGGAGCTGCAGCTTTCTGTGCTGTCCCCTTGGCTTGTGCTCAAAATGGCAGGACGTTTGCACTGTGGGAGGCGATCTGTGGCGAGAGTGAGAGTGAGCCTGAGACTGCGTATTCAGAGCGCGTGGAGGAAAAGCAAGTGCCATTCACCTCTGTCTGTGTGTGTCTCTGTGTGTGTGTGTGACACCCACTGGGCATCTGTCCTTGCCTTGCCTCCCAGCACTCCCAATACACGTTCTCAAGCTCACTCTCACTCTCGGCACAGACTAGCTCCCAAAGTGAAAACGTCGGGCAGTCGCTCCCACCGCTTGTTCTACTGCCTTAGTTGTGTGACAGCGCTGCCACGGGACGGTGAGGAGCAGCAAGAGCTTTCAAATCGGGCACCTGGGCTGTGGGAGAAAGCGCTGGACGGTTGCAGCGTTGGAGCAGGGCTCTGCCGATGGTGCCAGTGAGACAGAGTGCTGGCAGTTCTAAGAGCTGGGCAAGCTCGCAGCCCCAGGGTGTATTTGGGTGTAAATGAAGTGGCAAGCAAAGCCCAAGAACAGCAAGGGCTTTTACCTGTGCTGTGGGAGAAGTCGCCGGAGGTTTGCAGTGTCGCAGCAGGGCTCTGCCGATCGTGAGAGAGAGTGTTGGCAGCGTTCAGAGTTAAGCGAGGACGGAGCGCCGCTGGGTGCGATCGGCAGAGCCCTGCTCCGACACCGCAAACGTCCGGCTCGTTCTCCCACAGCAATAGCGCCAGCACGGAAAGTTCTTGGTGCTCCTCACCTTGCCACGCCAGCGCTTTCGCAGCGGAACACACAATGGTGACTGCACTTGCCTTTCCTCCAGGCACTGGAGGAGCTGCAGCTTTCTGTGCTGTCCCCTTGGCTTGTGGGCAAAATGGCAGGACGTTTGCACTGTGGGAGGCGATCTGTGGCGAGAGTGAGAGTGAGCCTGAGACTGCGTATTCAGAGCGCGTGGAGGAAAAGCAAGTGCCATTCACCTCTGTCTGTGTGTGTCTCTGTGTGTGTGTGGGACACACACTGGGCATCTGTCCTTGCCTTGCCTCCCAGCACTCCCAATACACGTTCTCAAGCTCACTCTCACTCTCGGCACAGACTAGCTCCCAAAGTGAAAACGTCGGGCAGTCGCTCCCACCGCTTGTTCTACTGCCTTAGTTGTGTGACAGCGCTGCCACGGGACGGTGAGGAGCAGCAAGAGCTTTCAAATCGGGCACCTGGGCTGTGGGAGAAAGCGCTGGACGGTTGCAGCGTTGGAGCAGGTCTCTGCCGATGGTGCCAGTGAGACAGAGTGCTGGCAGTTCTAAGAGCTGGGCAAGCTCGCAGCCCCAGGGTGTATTTGGGTGTAAATGAAGTGGCAAGCAAAGCCCAAGAACAGCAAGGGCTTTTACCTGTGCTGTGGGAGAAGTCGCCGGAGGTTTGCAGTGTCGCAGCAGGGCTCTGCCGATCGTGAGAGAGAGTTTTGGGAGGCGATCTGTGGCGAGAGTGAGAGTGAGCCTGAGACTGCATATTCAGAGCGCGTGGAGGAAAAGCAAGTGCCATTCACCTCTGTCTGTGTGTGTCTCTGTGTGTGTGTGGGACACACACTGGGCATCTGCCTTTGCCTTGCCTCCCAGCACTCCCAATACACGTTCTCAAGCTCACTCTCACTCTCGGCACAGACTAGCTCCCAAAGTGAAAACGTCGGGCAGTCGCTCCCACCGCTTGTTCTACTGCCTTAGTTGTGTGACAGCGCTGCCACGGGATGGTGAGGAGCAGCAAGAGCTTTCAAATCGGGCACCTGGGCTGTGGGAGAAAGCGCTGGACGGTTGCAGCGTTGGAGCAGGGCTCTGCCGATGGTGCCAGTGAGACAGAGTGCTGGCAGTTCTAGGAGCTGGGCAAGCTCGCAGCCCCAGGGTGTATTTTGGGTGTAAATGAAGTGGCAAGCAAAGCCCAAGAACAGCAAGGGCTTTTACCTGTGCTGTGGGAGAAGTCGCCGGAGGTTTGCAGTGTCGCAGCAGGGCTCTGCCGGTCGGGGCAGTGAGAGAGAGTGCTGGCAGGGTTCGGAGCTGGGCAAGCACGCAGGTGCAGTGTGTGCTTGGCTGCGAAAGCGGTGGTGAGGGAAGGTGAGGAGCAGCAGCTTTCTGTGCTGTCCCCTTGGCTGTGGGCAAAATGGCAGGACGTTTGCCCTGTGGGAAGCGATCTGTGCCGAGAGTGAGAGTGAGCCTGAGACTGCGTATTCAGAGCGCGTGGAGGAAAAGCAAGTGCCGTTCACCTCTGGGGGGGGTGTGTGTCGCCCTATGAAAGCTCTGGCAAAGGAAGGTGAGGAAGAGCGAGAGCTTTCCGTGCTGGTAGCTTCGCTGTGGGAGAACTTGCCGGAGGTTTGCAGTGTCGCAGCAGGGCTCTGCCGATCGTGAGAGAGAGTGTTGGCAGCGTTCGGAGTTAAGCGAGGACGGAGCGCCGCTGGGTGCGATCGGCAGAGCCCTGCTCCGACACCGCAAACGTCCGGCTCGTTCTCCCACAGCAATAGCGCCAGCACGGAAAGTTCTTGGTGCTCCTCACCTTGCCACGCCAGCGCTTTCGCAGCGGAACACACAATGGTGACTGCACTTGCCTTTCCTCCAGGCACTGGAGGAGCTGCAGCTTTCTGTGCTGTCCCCTTGGCTTGTGCTCAAAATGGCAGGACGTTTGCACTGTGGGAGGCGATCTGTGGCGAGAGTGAGAGTGAGCCTGAGACTGCGTATTCAGAGCGCGTGGAGGAAAAGCAAGTGCCATTCACCTCTGTCTGTGTGTGTCTCTGTGTGTGTGTGGGACACACACTGGGCATCTGTCCTTGCCTTGCCTCCCAGCACTCCCAATACACGTTCTCAAGCTCACTCTCACTCTCGGCACAGACTAGCTCCCAAAGTGAAAACGTCGGGCAGTCGCTCCCACCGCTTGTTCTACTGCCTTAGTTGTGTGACAGCGCTGCCACGGGATGGTGAGGAGCAGCAAGAGCTTTCAAATCGGGCACCTGGGCTGTGGGAGAAAGCGCTGGACGGTTGCAGCGTTGGAGCAGGTCTCTGCCGATGGTGCCAGTGAGACAGAGTGCTGGCAGTTCTAAGAGCTGGGCAAGCTCGCAGCCCCAGGGTGTATTTGGGTGTAAATGAAGTGGCAAGCAAAGCCCAAGAACAGCAAGGGCTTTTACCTGTGCTGTGGGAGAAGTCGCCGGAGGTTTGCAGTGTCGCAGCAGGGCTCTGCCGATCGTGAGAGAGAGTTTTGGGAGGCGATCTGTGGCGAGAGTGAGAGTGAGCCTGAGACTGCGTATTCAGAGCGCGTGGAGGAAAAGCAAGTGCCATTCACCTCTGTCTGTGTGTGTCTCTGTGTGTGTGTGGGACACACACTGGGCATCTGCCTTTGCCTTGCCTCCCAGCACTCCCAATACACGTTCTCAAGCTCACTCTCACTCTCGGCACAGACTAGCTCCCAAAGTGAAAACGTCGGGCAGTCGCTCCCACCGCTTGTTCTACTGCCTTAGTTGTGTGACAGCGCTGCCACGGGATGGTGAGGAGCAGCAAGAGCTTTCAAATCAGGCACCTGGGCTGTGGGAGAAAGCGCTGGACGGTTGCAGCGTTGGAGCAGGGCTCTGCCGATGGTGCCAGTGAGACAGAGTGCTGGCAGTTCTAGGAGCTGGGCAAGCTCGCAGCCCCAGGGTGTATTTTGGGTGTAAATGAAGTGGCAAGCAAAGCCCAAGAACAGCAAGGGCTTTTACCTGTGCTGTGGGAGAAGTCGCCGGAGGTTTGCAGTGTCGCAGCAGGGCTCTGCCGGTCGGGGCAGTGAGAGAGAGTGCTGGCAGGGTTCGGAGCTGGGCAAGCACGCAGGTGCAGTGTGTGCTTGGCTGCGAAAGCGGTGGTGAGGGAAGGTGAGGAGCAGCAGCTTTCTGTGCTGTCCCCTTGGCTGTGGGCAAAATGGCAGGACGTTTGCCCTGTGGGAAGCGATCTGTGCCGAGAGTGAGAGTGAGCCTGAGACTGCGTATTCAGAGCGCGTGGAGGAAAAGCAAGTGCCGTTCACCTCTGGGGGGGTGTGTGTCGCCCTATGAAAGCTCTGGCAAAGGAAGGTGAGGAAGAGCGAGAGCTTTCCGTGCTGGTAGCTTCGCTGTGGGAGAACTTGCCGGAGGTTTGCAGTGTCGCAGCAGGGCTCTGCCGATCGTGAGAGAGAGTGTTGGCAGCGTTCGGAGTTAAGCGAGGACGGAGCGCCGCTGGGTGCGATCGGCAGAGCCCTGCTCCGACACCGCAAACGTCCGGCTCGTTCTCCCACAGCAATAGTGCCAGCACGGAAAGTTCTTGGTGCTCCTCACCTTGCCGCGCAGCGCTTTCGCAGCGGAACACACAATGGTGACTGCACTTGCCTTTCCTCCAGGCACTGGAGGAGCTGCAGCTTTCTGTGCTGTCCCCTTGGCTTGTGGGCAAAATGGCAGGACGTTTGCACTGTGGGAGGCGATCTGTGGCGAGAGTGAGAGTGAGCCTGAGACTGCGTATTCAGAGCGCGTGGAGGAAAAGCAAGTGCCATTCACCTCTGTCTGTGTGTGTCTCTGTGTGTGTGTGTGACACACAATGGGCATCTGTCCTTGCCTTGCCTCCCAGCACTCCCAATACACGTTCTCAAGCTCACTCTCACTCTCGGCACAGACTAGCTCCCAAAGTGAAAACGTCGGGCAGTCGCTCCCACCGCTTGTTCTACTGCCTTAGTTGTGTGACAGCGCTGCCACGGGACGGTGAGGAGCAGCAAGAGCTTTCAAATCGGGCACCTGGGCTGTGGGAGAAAGCGCTGGACGGTTGCAGCGTTGGAGCAGGGCTCTGCCGATGGTGCCAGTGAGACAGAGTGCTGGCAGTTCTAAGAGCTGGGCAAGCTCGCAGCCCCAGGGTGTATTTGGGTGTAAATGAAGTGGCAAGCAAAGCCCAAGAACAGCAAGGGCTTTTACCTGTGCTGTGGGAGAAGTCGCCGGAGGTTTGCAGTGTCGCAGCAGGGCTCTGCCGATCGTGAGAGAGAGTTTTGGGAGGCGATCTGTGCGAGAGTGAGAGTGAGCCTGAGACTGCGTATTCAGAGCGCGTGGAGGAAAAACAAGTGCCATTCACCTCTGTCTGTGTGTGTCTCTGTGTGTGTGTGGGACACACACTGGGCATCTGCCTTTGCCTTGCCTCCCAGCACTCCCAATACACGTTCTCAAGCTCACTCTCACTCTCGGCACAGACTAGCTCCCAAAGTGAAAACGTCGGGCAGTCGCTCCCACCGCTTGTTCTACTGCCTTAGTTGTGTGACAGCGCTGCCACGGGATGGTGAGGAGCAGCAAGAGCTTTCAAATCGGGCACCGGGGCTGTGGGAGAAAGCGCTGGACGGTTGCAGCGTTGGAGCAGGGCTCTGCCGATGGTGCCAGTGAGACAGAGTGCTGGCAGTTCTAGGAGCTGGGCAAGCTCGCAGCCCCAGGGTGTATTTGGCTGTAAATGAAGTGGCAAGCAAAGCCCAAGAACAGCAAGGGCTTTTACCTGTGCTGTGGGAGAAGTCGCCGGAGGTTTGCAGTGTCGCAGCAGGGCTCTGCCGATCGTGATAGAGAGTGTTGGCAGCGTTCAGAGTTAAGCGAGGACGGAGCGCCGCTGGGTGCGATCGGCAGAGCCCTGCTCCGACACCGCAAACGTCCGGCTCGTTCTCCCACAGCAATAGCGCCAGCACGGAAAGTTCTTGGTGCTCCTCACCTTGCCACGCCAGCGCTTTCGCAGCGGAACACACAATGGTGACTGCACTTGCCTTTCCTCCAGGCACTGGAGGAGCTGCAGCTTTCTGTGCTGTCCCCTTGGCTTGTGGGCAAAATGGCAGGACGTTTGCACTGTGGGAGGCGATCTGTGGCGAGAGTGAGAGTGAGCCTGAGACTGCGTATTCAGAGCGCGTGGAGGAAAAGCAAGTGCCATTCACCTCTGTCTGTGTGTGTCTCTGTGTGTGTGTGGGACACACACTGGGCATCTGTCCTTGCCTTGCCTCCCAGCACTCCCAATACACGTTCTCAAGCTCACTCTCACTCTCGGCACAGACTAGCTCCCAAAGTGAAAACGTCGGGCAGTCGCTCCCACCGCTTGTTCTACTGCCTTAGTTGTGTGACAGCGCTGCCACGGGATGGTGAGGAGCAGCAAGAGCTTTCAAATCGGGCACCTGGGCTGTGGGAGAAAGCGCTGGACGGTTGCAGCGTTGGAGCAGGTCTCTGCCGATGGTGCCAGTGAGACAGAGTGCTGGCAGTTCTAAGAGCTGGGCAAGCTCGCAGCCCCAGGGTGTATTTGGGTGTAAATGAAGTGGCAAGCAAAGCCCAAGAACAGCAAGGGCTTTTACCTGTGCTGTGGGAGAAGTCGCCGGAGGTTTGCAGTGTCGCAGCAGGGCTCTGCCGATCGTGAGAGAGAGTTTTGGGAGGCGATCTGTGGCGAGAGTGAGAGTGAGCCTGAGACTGCGTATTCAGAGCGCGTGGAGGAAAAGCAAGTGCCATTCACCTCTGTCTGTGTGTGTCTCTGTGTGTGTGTGGGACACACACTGGGCATCTGCCTTTGCCTTGCCTCCCAGCACTCCCAATACACGTTCTCAAGCTCACTCTCACTCTCGGCACAGACTAGCTCCCAAAGTGAAAACGTCGGGCAGTCGCTCCCACCGCTTGTTCTACTGCCTTAGTTGTGTGACAGCGCTGCCACGGGATGGTGAGGAGCAGCAAGAGCTTTCAAATCGGGCACCTGGGCTGTGGGAGAAAGCGCTGGACGGGTGCAGCGTTGGAGCAGGGCTCTGCCGATGTTGCCAGTGAGACAGAGTGCTGGCAGTTCTAGGAGCTGGGCAAGCTCGCAGCCCCAGGGTGTATTTGGCTGTAAATGAAGTGGCAAGCAAAGCCCAAGAACAGCAAGGGCTTTTACCTGTGCTGTGGGAGAAGTCGCCGGAGGTTTGCAGTGTCGCAGCAGGGCTCTGCCGGTCGGGGCAGTGAGCGAGAGTGCTGGCAGGGTTCGGAGCTGGGCAAGCACGCAGGTGCTGTGTGTGCTTGGCTGCGAAAGCGGTGGTGAGGGAAGGTGAGGAGCAGCAGCTTTCTGTGCTGTCCCCTTGGCTGTGGGCAAAATGGCAGGACGTTTGCCCTGTGGGAAGCGACCTGTGCCGAGAGTGAGAGTGAGCCTGAGACTGCGTATTCAGAGCGCGTGGAGGAAAAGCAAGTGCCGTTCACCTCTGGGGGGGTGTGTGTCGCCCTATGAAAGCTCTGGCAAAGGAAGGTGAGGAAGAGCGAGAGCTTTCCGTGCTGGTAGCTTCGCTGTGGGGGAACTTGCCGGACGTTTGCAGTGTCGCAGCAGGGCTCTGCCGATCGTGAGAGAGAGTGTTGGCAGCGTTCGGAGTTAAGCGAGGACGGAGCGCCGCTGGGTGCGATCGGCAGAGCCCTGCTCCGACACCGCAAATGTCCGGCTCGTTCTCCCACAGCAATAGCGCCAGCACGGAAAGTTCTTGGTGCTCCTCACCTTGCCACGCCAGCGCTTTCGCAGCGGAACACACAATGGTGACTGCACTTGCCTTTCCTCCAGGCACTGGAGGAGTTGCAGCTTTCTGTGCTGTCCCCTTGGCTTGTGGGCAAAATGGCAGGACGTTTGCACTGTGGGAGGCGATCTGTGGCGAGAGTGAGAGTGCGCCTGAGACTGCATATTCAGAGCGCGTGGAGGAAAAGCAAGTGCCATTCACCTCTGTCTGTGTGTGTCTCTGTGTGTGTGTGGGACACACACTGGGCATCTGTCCTTGCCTTGCCTCCCAGCACTCCCAATACACGTTCTCAAGCTCACTCTCACTCTCGGCACAGACTAGCTCCCAAAGTGAAAACGTCGGGCAGTCGCTCCCACCGCTTGTTCTACTGCCTTAGTTGTGTGACAGCGCTGCCACGGGACGGTGAGGAGCAGCAAGAGCTTTCAAATCGGGCACCTGGGCTGTGGGAGAAAGCGCTGGACGGTTGCAGCGTTGGAGCAGGGCTCTGCCGATGGTGCCAGTGAGACAGAGTGCTGGCAGTTCTAAGAGCTGGGCAAGCTCGCAGCCCCAGGGTGTATTTGGGTGTAAATGAAGTGGCAAGCAAAGCCCAAGAACAGCAAGGGCTTTTACCTGTGCTGTGGGAGAAGTCGCCGGAGGTTTGCAGTGTCGCAGCAGGGCTCTGCCGATCGTGAGAGAGAGTGTTGGCAGCGTTCAGAGTTAAGCGAGGATGGAGCGCCGCTGGGTGCGATCGGCAGAGCCCTGCTCCGACACCGCAAACGTCCGGCTCGTTCTCCCACAGCAATAGCGCCAGCACGGAAAGTTCTTGGTGCTCCTCACCTTGCCACGCCAGCGCTTTCGCAGCGGAACACACAATGGTGACTGCACTTGCCTTTCCTCCAGGCACTGGAGGAGCTGCAGCTTTCTGTGCTGTCCCCTTGGCTTGTGGGCAAAATGGCAGGACGTTTGCACTGTGGGAGGCGATCTGTGGCGAGAGTGAGAGTGAGCCTGAGACTGCGTATTCAGAGCGCGTGGAGGAAAAGCAAGTGCCATTCACCTCTGTCTGTGTGTGTCTCTGTGTGTGTGTGGGACACACACTGGGCATCTGTCCTTGCCTTGCCTCCCAGCACTCCCAATACACGTTCTCAAGCTCACTCTCACTCTCGGCACAGACTAGCTCCCAAAGTGAAAACGTCGGGCAGTCGCTCCCACCGCTTGTTCTACTGCCTTAGTTGTGTGACAGCGCTGCCACGGGACGGTGAGGAGCAGCAAGAGCTTTCAAATCGGGCACCTGGGCTGTGGGAGAAAGCGCTGGACGGTTGCAGCGTTGGAGCAGGTCTCTGCCGATGGTGCCAGTGAGACAGAGTGCTGGCAGTTCTAAGAGCTGGGCAAGCTCGCAGCCCCAGGGTGTATTTGGGTGTAAATGAAGTGGCAAGCAAAGCCCAAGAACAGCAAGGGCTTTTACCTGTGCTGTGGGAGAAGTCGCCGGAGGTTTGCAGTGTCGCAGCAGGGCTCTGCCGATCGTGAGAGAGAGTTTTGGGAGGCGATCTGTGGCGAGAGTGAGAGTGAGCCTGAGACTGCATATTCAGAGCGCGTGGAGGAAAAGCAAGTGCCATTCACCTCTGTCTGTGTGTGTCTCTGTGTGTGTGTGGGACACACACTGGGCATCTGCCTTTGCCTTGCCTCCCAGCACTCCCAATACACGTTCTCAAGCTCACTCTCACTCTCGGCACAGACTAGCTCCCAAAGTGAAAACGTCGGGCAGTCGCTCCCACCGCTTGTTCTACTGCCTTAGTTGTGTGACAGCGCTGCCACGGGATGGTGAGGAGCAGCAAGAGCTTTCAAATCGGGCACCTGGGCTGTGGGAGAAAGCGCTGGACGGTTGCAGCGTTGGAGCAGGGCTCTGCCGATGGTGCCAGTGAGACAGAGTGCTGGCAGTTCTAGGAGCTGGGCAAGCTCGCAGCCCCAGGGTGTATTTTGGGTGTAAATGAAGTGGCAAGCAAAGCCCAAGAACAGCAAGGGCTTTTACCTGTGCTGTGGGAGAAGTCGCCGGAGGTTTGCAGTGTCGCAGCAGGGCTCTGCCGGTCGGGGCAGTGAGAGAGAGTGCTGGCAGGGTTCGGAGCTGGGCAAGCACGCAGGTGCAGTGTGTGCTTGGCTGCGAAAGCGGTGGTGAGGGAAGGTGAGGAGCAGCAGCTTTCTGTGCTGTCCCCTTGGCTGTGGGCAAAATGGCAGGACGTTTGCCCTGTGGGAAGCGATCTGTGCCGAGAGTGAGAGTGAGCCTGAGACTGCGTATTCAGAGCGCGTGGAGGAAAAGCAAGTGCCGTTCACCTCTGGGGGGGGTGTGTGTCGCCCTATGAAAGCTCTGGCAAAGGAAGGTGAGGAAGAGCGAGAGCTTTCCGTGCTGGTAGCTTCGCTGTGGGAGAACTTGCCGGAGGTTTGCAGTGTCGCAGCAGGGCTCTGCCGATCGTGAGAGAGAGTGTTGGCAGCGTTCGGAGTTAAGCGAGGACGGAGCGCCGCTGGGTGCGATCGGCAGAGCCCTGCTCCGACACCGCAAACGTCCGGCTCGTTCTCCCACAGCAATAGCGCCAGCACGGAAAGTTCTTGGTGCTCCTCACCTTGCCACGCCAGCGCTTTCGCAGCGGAACACACAATGGTGACTGCACTTGCCTTTCCTCCAGGCACTGGAGGAGCTGCAGCTTTCTGTGCTGTCCCCTTGGCTTGTGCTCAAAATGGCAGGACGTTTGCACTGTGGGAGGCGATCTGTGGCGAGAGTGAGAGTGAGCCTGAGACTGCGTATTCAGAGCGCGTGGAGGAAAAGCAAGTGCCATTCACCTCTGTCTGTGTGTGTCTCTGTGTGTGTGTGGGACACACACTGGGCATCTGTCCTTGCCTTGCCTCCCAGCACTCCCAATACACGTTCTCAAGCTCACTCTCACTCTCGGCACAGACTAGCTCCCAAAGTGAAAACGTCGGGCAGTCGCTCCCACCGCTTGTTCTACTGCCTTAGTTGTGTGACAGCGCTGCCACGGGACGGTGAGGAGCAGCAAGAGCTTTCAAATCGGGCACCTGGGCTGTGGGAGAAAGCGCTGGACGGTTGCAGCGTTGGAGCAGGGCTCTGCCGATGGTGCCAGTGAGACAGAGTGCTGGCAGTTCTAAGAGCTGGGCAAGCTCGCAGCCCCAGGGTGTATTTGGGTGTAAATGAAGTGGCAAGCAAAGCCCAAGAACAGCAAGGGCTTTTACCTGTGCTGTGGGAGAAGTCGCCGGAGGTTTGCAGTGTCGCAGCAGGGCTCTGCCGATCGTGAGAGAGAGTGTTGGCAGCGTTCGGAGTTAAGCGAGGACGGAGCGCCGCTGGGTGCGATCGGCAGAGCCCTGCTCCGACACCGCAAACGTCCGGCTCGTTCTCCCACAGCAATAGCGCCAGCACGGAAAGTTCTTGGTGCTCCTCACCTTGCCACGCCAGCGCTTTCGCAGCGGAACACACAATGGTGACTGCACTTGCCTTTCCTCCAGGCACTGGAGGAGCTGCAGCTTTCTGTGCTGTCCCCTTGGCTTGTGGGCAAAATGGCAGGACGTTTGCACTGTGGGAGGCGATCTGTGGCGAGAGTGAGAGTGAGCCTGAGACTGCGTATTCAGAGCGCGTGGAGGAAAAGCAAGTGCCATTCACCTCTGTCTGTGTGTGTCTCTGTGTGTGTGTGGGACACCCACTGGGCATCTGTCCTTGCCTTGCCTCCCAGCACTCCCAATACACGTTCTCAAGCTCACTCTCACTCTCGGCACAGACTAGCTCCCAAAGTGAAAACGTCGGGCAGTCGCTCCCACCGCTTGTTCTACTGCCTTAGTTGTGTGACAGCGCTGCCACGGGACGGTGAGGAGCAGCAAGAGCTTTCAAATCGGGCACCTGGGCTGTGGGAGAAAGCGCTGGACGGTTGCAGCGTTGGAGCAGGTCTCTGCCGATGGTGCCAGTGAGACAGAGTGCTGGCAGTTCTAAGAGCTGGGCAAGCTCGCAGCCCCAGGGTGTATTTGGGTGTAAATGAAGTGGCAAGCAAAGCCCAAGAACAGCAAGGGCTTTTACCTGTGCTGTGGGAGAAGTCGCCGGAGGTTTGCAGTGTCGCAGCAGGGCTCTGCCGATCGTGAGAGAGAGTTTTGGGAGGCGATCTGTGGCGAGAGTGAGAGTGAGCCTGAGACTGCATATTCAGAGCGCGTGGAGGAAAAGCAAGTGCCATTCACCTCTGTCTGTGTGTGTCTCTGTGTGTGTGTGGGACACACACTGGGCATCTGCCTTTGCCTTGCCTCCCAGCACTCCCAATACACGTTCTCAAGCTCACTCTCACTCTCGGCACAGACTAGCTCCCAAAGTGAAAACGTCGGGCAGTCGCTCCCACCGCTTGTTCTACTGCCTTAGTTGTGTGACAGCGCTGCCACGGGATGGTGAGGAGCAGCAAGAGCTTTCAAATCGGGCACCTGGGCTGTGGGAGAAAGCGCTGGACGGTTGCAGCGTTGGAGCAGGGCTCTGCCGATGGTGCCAGTGAGACAGAGTGCTGGCAGTTCTAGGAGCTGGGCAAGCTCGCAGCCCCAGGGTGTATTTTGGGTGTAAATGAAGTGGCAAGCAAAGCCCAAGAACAGCAAGGGCTTTTACCTGTGCTGTGGGAGAAGTCGCCGGAGGTTTGCAGTGTCGCAGCAGGGCTCTGCCGGTCGGGGCAGTGAGAGAGAGTGCTGGCAGGGTTCGGAGCTGGGCAAGCACGCAGGTGCAGTGTGTGCTTGGCTGCGAAAGCGGTGGTGAGGGAAGGTGAGGAGCAGCAGCTTTCTGTGCTGTCCCCTTGGCTGTGGGCAAAATGGCAGGACGTTTGCCCTGTGGGAAGCGATCTGTGCCGAGAGTGAGAGTGAGCCTGAGACTGCGTATTCAGAGCGCGTGGAGGAAAAGCAAGTGCCGTTCACCTCTGGGGGGGGTGTGTGTCGCCCTATGAAAGCTCTGGCAAAGGAAGGTGAGGAAGAGCGAGAGCTTTCCGTGCTGGTAGCTTCGCTGTGGGAGAACTTGCCGGAGGTTTGCAGTGTCGCAGCAGGGCTCTGCCGATCGTGAGAGAGAGTGTTGGCAGCGTTCGGAGTTAAGCGAGGACGGAGCGCCGCTGGGTGCGATCGGCAGAGCCCTGCTCCGACACCGCAAACGTCCGGCTCGTTCTCCCACAGCAATAGCGCCAGCACGGAAAGTTCTTGGTGCTCCTCACCTTGCCACGCCAGCGCTTTCGCAGCGGAACACACAATGGTGACTGCACTTGCCTTTCCTCCAGGCACTGGAGGAGCTGCAGCTTTCTGTGCTGTCCCCTTGGCTTGTGGGCAAAATGGCAGGACGTTTGCACTGTGGGAGGCGATCTGTGGCGAGAGTGAGAGTGAGCCTGAGACTGCGTATTCAGAGCGCGTGGAGGAAAAGCAAGTGCCATTCACCTCTGTCTGTGTGTGTCTCTGTGTGTGTGTGTGACACCCACTGGGCATCTGTCCTTGCCTTGCCTCCCAGCACTCCCAATACACGTTCTCAAGCTCACTCTCACTCTCGGCACAGACTAGCTCCCAAAGTGAAAACGTCGGGCAGTCGCTCCCACCGCTTGTTCTACTGCCTTAGTTGTGTGACAGCGCTGCCACGGGACGGTGAGGAGCAGCAAGAGCTTTCAAATCGGGCACCTGGGCTGTGGGAGAAAGCGCTGGACGGTTGCAGCGTTGGAGCAGGGCTCTGCCGATGGTGCCAGTGAGACAGAGTGCTGGCAGTTCTAAGAGCTGGGCAAGCTCGCAGCCCCAGGGTGTATTTGGGTGTAAATGAAGTGGCAAGCAAAGCCCAAGAACAGCAAGGGCTTTTACCTGTGCTGTGGGAGAAGTCGCCGGAGGTTTGCAGTGTCGCAGCAGGGCTCTGCCGATCGTGAGAGAGAGTTTTGGGAGGCGATCTGTGGCGAGAGTGAGAGTGAGCCTGAGACTGCGTATTCAGAGCGCGTGGAGGAAAAGCAAGTGCCATTCACCTCTGTCTGTGTGTGTCTCTGTGTGTGTGTGGGACACACACTGGGCATCTGCCTTTGCCTTGCCTCCCAGCACTCCCAATACACGTTCTCAAGCTCACTCTCACTCTCGGCACAGACTAGCTCCCAAAGTGAAAACGTCGGGCAGTCGCTCCCACCGCTTGTTCTACTGCCTTAGTTGTGTGACAGCGCTGCCACGGGATGGTGAGGAGCAGCAAGAGCTTTCAAATCGGGCACCTGGGCTGTGGGAGAAAGCGCTGGACGGGTGCAGCGTTGGAGCAGGGCTCTGCCGATGGTGCCAGTGAGACAGAGTGCTGGCAGTTCTAGGAGCTGGGCAAGCTCGCAGCCCCAGGGTGTATTTGGCTGTAAATGAAGTGGCAAGCAAAGCCCAAGAACAGCAAGGGCTTTTACCTGTGCTGTGGGAGAAGTCGCCGGAGGTTTGCAGTGTCGCAGCAGGGCTCTGCCGGTCGGGGCAGTGAGCGAGAGTGCTGGCAGGGTTCGGAGCTGGGCAAGCACGCAGGTGCAGTGTGTGCTTGGCTGCGAAAGCGGTGGTGAGGGAAGGTGAGGAGCAGCAGCTTTCTGTGCTGTCCCCTTGGCTGTGGGCAAAATGGCAGGACGTTTGCCCTGTGGGAAGCGATCTGTGCCGAGAGTGAGAGTGAGCCTGAGACTGCGTATTCAGAGCGCGTGGAGGAAAAGCAAGTGCCGTTCACCTCTGGGGGGGTGTGTGTCGCCCTATGAAAGCTCTGGCAAAGGAAGGTGAGGAAGAGCGAGAGCTTTCCGTGCTGGTAGCTTCGCTGTGGGGGAACTTGCCGGACGTTTGCAGTGTCGCAGCAGGGCTCTGCCGATCGTGAGAGAGAGTGTTGGCAGCGTTCGGAGTTAAGCGAGGACGGAGCGCCGCTGGGTGCGATCGGCAGAGCCCTGCTCCGACACCGCAAATGTCCGGCTCGTTCTCCCACAGCAATAGCGCCAGCACGGAAAGTTCTTGGTGCTCCTCACCTTGCCACGCCAGCGCTTTCGCAGCGGAACACACAATGGTGACTGCACTTGCCTTTCCTCCAGGCACTGGAGGAGTTGCAGCTTTCTGTGCTGTCCCCTTGGCTTGTGGGCAAAATGGCAGGACGTTTGCACTGTGGGAGGCGATCTGTGGCGAGAGTGAGAGTGCGCCTGAGACTGCATATTCAGAGCGCGTGGAGGAAAAGCAAGTGCCATTCACCTCTGTCTGTGTGTGTCTCTGTGTGTGTGTGGGACACACACTGGGCATCTGTCCTTGCCTTGCCTCCCAGCACTCCCAATACACGTTCTCAAGCTCACTCTCACTCTCGGCACAGACTAGCTCCCAAAGTGAAAACGTCGGGCAGTCGCTCCCACCGCTTGTTCTACTGCCTTAGTTGTGTGACAGCGCTGCCACGGGACGGTGAGGAGCAGCAAGAGCTTTCAAATCGGGCACCTGGGCTGTGGGAGAAAGCGCTGGACGGTTGCAGCGTTGGAGCAGGGCTCTGCCGATGGTGCCAGTGAGACAGAGTGCTGGCAGTTCTAGGAGCTGGGCAAGCTCGCAGCCCCAGGGTGTATTTGGGTGTAAATGAAGTGGCAAGCAAAGCCCAAGAACAGCAAGGGCTTTTACCTGTGCTGTGGGAGAAGTCGCCGGAGGTTTGCAGTGTCGCAGCAGGGCTCTGCCGATCGTGAGAGAGAGTTTTGGGAGGCGATCTGTGGCGAGAGTGAGAGTGAGCCTGAGACTGCATATTCAGAGCGCGTGGAGGAAAAGCAAGTGCCATTCACCTCTGTCTGTGTGTGTCTCTGTGTGTGTGTGGGACACACACTGGGCATCTGCCTTTGCCTTGCCTCCCAGCACTCCCAATACACGTTCTCAAGCTCACTCTCACTCTCGGCACAGACTAGCTCCCAAAGTGAAAACGTCGGGCAGTCGCTCCCACCGCTTGTTCTACTGCCTTAGTTGTGTGACAGCGCTGCCACGGGATGGTGAGGAGCAGCAAGAGCTTTCAAATCGGGCACCTGGGCTGTGGGAGAAAGCGCTGGACGGGTGCAGCGTTGGAGCAGGGCTCTGCCGATGGTGCCAGTGAGACAGAGTGCTGGCAGTTCTAGGAGCTGGGCAAGCTCGCAGCCCCAGGGTGTATTTGGCTGTAAATGAAGTGGCAAGCAAAGCCCAAGAACAGCAAGGGCTTTTACCTGTGCTGTGGGAGAAGTCGCCGGAGGTTTGGAGTGTCGCAGCAGGGCTCTGCCTGTCGGGGCAGTGAGAGAGAGTGCTGGCAGGGTTCGGAGCTGGGCAAGCACGCAGGTGCAGTGTGTGCTTGGCTGCGAAAGCGGTGGTGAGGGAAGGTGAGGCGCAGCAGCTTTCTGTGCTGTCCCCTTGGCTGTGGGCAAAATGGCAGGACGTTTGCCCTGTGGGAAGCGATCTGTGCCGAGAGTGAGAGTGAGCCTGAGACTGCGTATTCAGAGCGCGTGGAGGAAAAGCAAGTGCCGTTCACCTCTGGGGGGGTGTGTGTCGCCCTATGAAAGCTCTGGCAAAGGAAGGTGAGGAAGAGCGAGAGCTTTCCGTGCTGGTAGCTTCGCTGTGGGAGAACTTGCCGGACGTTTGCAGTGTCGCAGCAGGGCTCTGCCGATCGTGAGAGAGAGTGTTGGCAGCGTTCGGAGTTAAGCGAGGACGGAGCGCCGCTGGGTGCGATCGGCAGAGCCCTGCTCCAACACCGCAAATGTCCGGCTCGTTCTCCCACAGCAATAGCGCCAGCACGGAAAGTTCTTGGTGCTCCTCACCTTGCCGCGCCAGCGCTTTCGCAGCGGAACACACAATGGTGACTGCACTTGCCTTTCCTCCAGGCACTGGAGGAGTTGCAGCTTTCTGTGCTGTCCCCTTGGCTTGTGGGCAAAATGGCAGGACGTTTGCACTGTGGGAGGCGATCTGTGGCGAGAGTGAGAGTGAGCCTGAGACTGCGTATTCAGAGCGCGTGGAGGAAAAGCAAGTGCCATTCACCTCTGTCTGTGTGTGTCTCTGTGTGTGTGTGGGACACACACTGGGCATCTGCCTTTGCCTTGCCTCCCAGCACTCCCAATACACGTTCTCAAGCTCACTCTCACTCTCGGCACAGACTAGCTCCCAAAGTGAAAACGTCGGGCAGTCGCTCCCACCGCTTGTTCTACTGCCTTAGTTGTGTGACAGCGCTGCCACGGGACGGTGAGGAGCAGCAAGAGCTTTCAAATCGGGCACCTGGGCTGTGGGAGAAAGCGCTGGACGGTTGCAGCGTTGGAGCAGGGCTCTGCCGATGGTGCCAGTGAGACAGAGTGCTGGCAGTTCTAGGAGCTGGGCAAGCTCGCAGCCCCAGGGTGTATTTGGGTGTAAATGAAGTGGCAAGCAAAGCCCAAGAACAGCAAGGGCTTTTACCTGTGCTGTGGGAGAAGTCGCCGGAGGTTTGCAGTGTCGCAGCAGGGCTCTGCCGATCGTGAGAGAGAGTTTTGGGAGGCGATCTGTGGCGAGAGTGAGAGTGAGCCTGAGACTGCGTATTCAGAGCGCGTGGAGGAAAAGCAAGTGCCATTCACCTCTGTCTGTGTGTGTCTCTGTGTGTGTGTGTGACACCCACTGGGCATCTGTCCTTGCCTTGCCTCCCAGCACTCCCAATACACGTTCTCAAGCTCACTCTCACTCTCGGCACAGACTAGCTCCCAAAGTGAAAACGTCGGGCAGTCGCTCCCACCGCTTGTTCTACTGCCTTAGTTGTGTGACAGCGCTGCCACGGGACGGTGAGGAGCAGCAAGAGCTTTCAAATCGGGCACCTGGGCTGTGGGAGAAAGCGCTGGACGGTTGCAGCGTTGGAGCAGGGCTCTGCCGATGGTGCCAGTGAGACAGAGTGCTGGCAGTTCTAAGAGCTGGGCAAGCTCGCAGCCCCAGGGTGTATTTGGGTGTAAATGAAGTGGCAAGCAAAGCCCAAGAACAGCAAGGGCTTTTACCTGTGCTGTGGGAGAAGTCGCCGGAGGTTTGCAGTGTCGCAGCAGGGCTCTGCCGATCGTGAGAGAGAGTGTTGGCAGCGTTCAGAGTTAAGCGAGGACGGAGCGCCGCTGGGTGCGATCGGCAGAGCCCTGCTCCGACACCGCAAACGTCCGGCTCGTTCTCCCACAGCAATAGCGCCAGCACGGAAAGTTCTTGGTGCTCCTCACCTTGCCACGCCAGCGCTTTCGCAGCGGAACACACAATGGTGACTGCACTTGCCTTTCCTCCAGGCACTGGAGGAGCTGCAGCTTTCTGTGCTGTCCCCTTGGCTTGTGGGCAAAATGGCAGGACGTTTGCACTGTGGGAGGCGATCTGTGGCGAGAGTGAGAGTGAGCCTGAGACTGCGTATTCAGAGCGCGTGGAGGAAAAGCAAGTGCCATTCACCTCTGTCTGTGTGTGTCTCTGTGTGTGTGTGGGACACACACTGGGCATCTGTCCTTGCCTTGCCTCCCAGCACTCCCAATACACGTTCTCAAGCTCACTCTCACTCTCGGCACAGACTAGCTCCCAAAGTGAAAACGTCGGGCAGTCGCTCCCACCGCTTGTTCTACTGCCTTAGTTGTGTGACAGCGCTGCCACGGGACGGTGAGGAGCAGCAAGAGCTTTCAAATCGGGCACCTGGGCTGTGGGAGAAAGCGCTGGACGGTTGCAGCGTTGGAGCAGGGCTCTGCCGATGGTGCCAGTGAGACAGAGTGCTGGCAGTTCTAAGAGCTGGGCAAGCTCGCAGCCCCAGGGTGTATTTGGGTGTAAATGAAGTGGCAAGCAAAGCCCAAGAACAGCAAGGGCTTTTACCTGTGCTGTGGGAGAAGTCGCCGGAGGTTTGCAGTGTCGCAGCAGGGCTCTGCCGATCGTGAGAGAGAGTTTTGGGAGGCGATCTGTGGCGAGAGTGAGAGTGAGCCTGAGACTGCATATTCAGAGCGCGTGGAGGAAAAGCAAGTGCCATTCACCTCTGTCTGTGTGTGTCTCTGTGTGTGTGTGGGACACACACTGGGCATCTGCCTTTGCCTTGCCTCCCAGCACTCCCAATACACGTTCTCAAGCTCACTCTCACTCTCGGCACAGACTAGCTCCCAAAGTGAAAACGTCGGGCAGTCGCTCCCACCGCTTGTTCTACTGCCTTAGTTGTGTGACAGCGCTGCCACGGGATGGTGAGGAGCAGCAAGAGCTTTCAAATCGGGCACCTGGGCTGTGGGAGAAAGCGCTGGACGGTTGCAGCGTTGGAGCAGGGCTCTGCCGATGGTGCCAGTGAGACAGAGTGCTGGCAGTTCTAGGAGCTGGGCAAGCTCGCAGCCCCAGGGTGTATTTTGGGTGTAAATGAAGTGGCAAGCAAAGCCCAAGAACAGCAAGGGCTTTTACCTGTGCTGTGGGAGAAGTCGCCGGAGGTTTGCAGTGTCGCAGCAGGGCTCTGCCGATCGTGAGAGAGAGTGTTGGCAGCGTTCGGAGTTAAGCGAGGACGGAGCGCCGCTGGGTGCGATCGGCAGAGCCCTGCTCCGACACCGCAAACGTCCGGCTCGTTCTCCCACAGCAATAGCGCCAGCACGGAAAGTTCTTGGTGCTCCTCACCTTGCCACGCCAGCGCTTTCGCAGCGGAACACACAATGGTGACTGCACTTGCCTTTCCTCCAGGCACTGGAGGAGCTGCAGCTTTCTGTGCTGTCCCCTTGGCTTGTGGGCAAAATGGCAGGACGTTTGCACTGTGGGAGGCGATCTGTGGCGAGAGTGAGAGTGAGCCTGAGACTGCGTATTCAGAGCGCGTGGAGGAAAAGCAAGTGCCATTCACCTCTGTCTGTGTGTGTCTCTGTGTGTGTGTGGGACACACACTGGGCATCTGTCCTTGCCTTGCCTCCCAGCACTCCCAATACACGTTCTCAAGCTCACTCTCACTCTCGGCACAGACTAGCTCCCAAAGTGAAAACGTCGGGCAGTCGCTCCCACCGCTTGTTCTACTGCCTTAGTTGTGTGACAGCGCTGCCACGGGACGGTGAGGAGCAGCAAGAGCTTTCAAATCGGGCACCTGGGCTGTGGGAGAAAGCGCTGGACGGTTGCAGCATTGGAGCAGGGCTCTGCCGATGGTGCCAGTGAGACAGAGTGCTGGCAGTTCTAAGAGCTGGGCAAGCTCGCAGCCCCAGGGTGTATTTGGGTGTAAATGAAGTGGCAAGCAAAGCCCAAGAACAGCAAGGGCTTTTACCTGTGCTGTGGGAGAAGTCGCCGGAGGTTTGCAGTGTCGCAGCAGGGCTCTGCCGATCGTGAGAGAGAGTGTTGGCAGCGTTCGGAGTTAAGCGAGGACGGAGCGCCGCTGGGTGCGATCGGCAGAGCCCTGCTCCGACACCGCAAACGTCCGGCTCGTTCTCCCACAGCAATAGCGCCAGCACGGAAAGTTCTTGGTGCTCCTCACCTTGCCACGCCAGCGCTTTCGCAGCGGAACACACAATGGTGACTGCACTTGCCTTTCCTCCAGGCACTGGAGGAGCTGCAGCTTTCTGTGCTGTCCCCTTGGCTTGTGGGCAAAATGGCAGGACGTTTGCACTGTGGGAGGCGATCTGTGGCGAGAGTGAGAGTGAGCCTGAGACTGCGTATTCAGAGCGCGTGGAGGAAAAGCAAGTGCCATTCACCTCTGTCTGTGTGTGTCTCTGTGTGTGTGTGTGACACCCACTGGGCATCTGTCCTTGCCTTGCCTCCCAGCACTCCCAATACACGTTCTCAAGCTCACTCTCACTCTCGGCACAGACTAGCTCCCAAAGTGAAAACGTCGGGCAGTCGCTCCCACCGCTTGTTCTACTGCCTTAGTTGTGTGACAGCGCTGCCACGGGACGGTGAGGAGCAGCAAGAGCTTTCAAATCGGGCACCTGGGCTGTGGGAGAAAGCGCTGGACGGTTGCAGCGTTGGAGCAGGGCTCTGCCGATGGTGCCAGTGAGACAGAGTGCTGGCAGTTCTAAGAGCTGGGCAAGCTCGCAGCCCCAGGGTGTATTTGGGTGTAAATGAAGTGGCAAGCAAAGCCCAAGAACAGCAAGGGCTTTTACCTGTGCTGTGGGAGAAGTCGCCGGAGGTTTGCAGTGTCGCAGCAGGGCTCTGCCGATCGTGAGAGAGAGTTTTGGGAGGCGATCTGTGGCGAGAGTGAGAGTGAGCCTGAGACTGCGTATTCAGAGCGCGTGGAGGAAAAGCAAGTGCCATTCACCTCTGTCTGTGTGTGTCTCTGTGTGTGTGTGGGACACACACTGGGCATCTGCCTTTGCCTTGCCTCCCAGCACTCCCAATACACGTTCTCAAGCTCACTCTCACTCTCGGCACAGACTAGCTCCCAAAGTGAAAACGTCGGGCAGTCGCTCCCACCGCTTGTTCTACTGCCTTAGTTGTGTGACAGCGCTGCCACGGGATGGTGAGGAGCAGCAAGAGCTTTCAAATCGGGCACCTGGGCTGTGGGAGAAAGCGCTGGACGGTTGCAGCGTTGGAGCTGGGCTCTGCCGATGGTGCCAGTGAGACAGAGTGCTGGCAGTTCTAGGAGCTGGGCAAGCTCGCAGCCCCAGGGTGTATTTTGGGTGTAAATGAAGTGGCAAGCAAAGCCCAAGAACAGCAAGGGCTTTTACCTGTGCTGTGGGAGAAGTCGCCGGAGGTTTGCAGTGTCGCAGCAGGGCTCTGCCGGTCGGGGCAGTGAGCGAGAGTGCTGGCAGGGTTCGGAGCTGGGCAAGCACGCAGGTGCAGTGTGTGCTTGGCTGCGAAAGCGGTGGTGAGGGAAGGTGAGGAGCAGCAGCTTTCTGTGCTGTCCCCTTGGCTGTGGGCAAAATGGCAGGACGTTTGCCCTGTGGGAAGCGATCTGTGCCGAGAGTGAGAGTGAGCCTGAGACTGCGTATTCAGAGCGCGTGGAGGAAAAGCAAGTGCCGTTCACCTCTGGGGGGGTGTGTGTCGCCCTATGAAAGCTCTGGCAAAGGAAGGTGAGGAAGAGCGAGAGCTTTCCGTGCTGGTAGCTTCGCTGTGGGAGAACTTGCCGGAGGTTTGCAGTGTCGCAGCAGGGCTCTGCCGATCGTGAGAGAGAGTGTTGGCAGCGTTCGGAGTTAAGCGAGGACGGAGCGCCGCTGGGTGCGATCGGCAGAGCCCTGCTCCGACACCGCAAACGTCCGGCTCGTTCTCCCACAGCAATAGTGCCAGCACGGAAAGTTCTTGGTGCTCCTCACCTTGCCGCGCCAGCGCTTTCGCAGCGGAACACACAATGGTGACTGCACTTGCCTTTCCTCCAGGCACTGGATGAGCTGCAGCTTTCTGTGCTGTCCCCTTGGCTTGTGGGCAAAATGGCAGGACGTTTGCACTGTGGGAGGCGATCTGTGGCGAGAGTGAGAGTGAGCCTGAGACTGCGTATTCAGAGCGCGTGGAGGAAAAGCAAGTGCCATTCACCTCTGTCTGTGTGTGTCTCTGTGTGTGTGTGGGACACACACTGGGCATCTGCCTTTGCCTTGCCTCCCAGCACTCCCAATACACGTTCTCAAGCTCACTCTCACTCTCGGCACAGACTAGCTCCCAAAGTGAAAACGTCGGGCAGTCGCTCCCACCGCTTGTTCTACTGCCTTAGTTGTGTGACAGCGCTGCCACGGGATGGTGAGGAGCAGCAAGAGCTTTCAAATCGGGCACCTGGGCTGTGGGAGAAAGCGCTGGACGGGTGCAGCGTTGGAGCAGGGCTCTGCCGATGGTGCCAGTGAGACAGAGTGCTGGCAGTTCTAGGAGCTGGGCAAGCTCGCAGCCCCAGGGTGTATTTGGCTGTAAATGAAGTGGCAAGCAAAGCCCAAGAACAGCAAGGGCTTTTACCTGTGCTGTGGGAGAAGTCGCCGGAGGTTTGCAGTGTCGCAGCAGGGCTCTGCCGGTCGGGGCAGTGAGCGAGAGTGCTGGCAGGGTTCGGAGCTGGGCAAGCACGCAGGTGCAGTGTGTGCTTGGCTGCGAAAGCGGTGGTGAGGGAAGGTGAGGAGCAGCAGCTTTCTGTGCTGTCCCCTTGGCTGTGGGCAAAATGGCAGGACGTTTGCCCTGTGGGAAGCGATCTGTGCCGAGAGTGAGAGTGAGCCTGAGACTGCGTATTCAGAGCGCGTGGAGGAAAAGCAAGTGCCGTTCACCTCTGGGGGGGTGTGTGTCGCCCTATGAAAGCTCTGGCAAAGGAAGGTGAGGAAGAGCGAGAGCTTTCCGTGCTGGTAGCTTCGCTGTGGGGGAACTTGCCGGACGTTTGCAGTGTCGCAGCAGGGCTCTGCCGATCGTGAGAGAGAGTGTTGGCAGCGTTCGGAGTTAAGCGAGGACGGAGCGCCGCTGGGTGCGATCGGCAGAGCCCTGCTCCGACACCGCAAATGTCCGGCTCGTTCTCCCACAGCAATAGCGCCAGCACGGAAAGTTCTTGGTGCTCCTCACCTTGCCACGCCAGCGCTTTCGCAGCGGAACACACAATGGTGACTGCACTTGCCTTTCCTCCAGGCACTGGAGGAGTTGCAGCTTTCTGTGCTGTCCCCTTGGCTTGTGGGCAAAATGGCAGGACGTTTGCACTGTGGGAGGCGATCTGTGGCGAGAGTGAGAGTGCGCCTGAGACTGCATATTCAGAGCGCGTGGAGGAAAAGCAAGTGCCATTCACCTCTGTCTGTGTGTGTCTCTGTGTGTGTGTGGGACACACACTGGGCATCTGTCCTTGCCTTGCCTCCCAGCACTCCCAATACACGTTCTCAAGCTCACTCTCACTCTCGGCACAGACTAGCTCCCAAAGTGAAAACGTCGGGCAGTCGCTCCCACCGCTTGTTCTACTGCCTTAGTTGTGTGACAGCGCTGCCACGGGACGGTGAGGAGCAGCAAGAGCTTTCAAATCGGGCACCTGGGCTGTGGGAGAAAGCGCTGGACGGTTGCAGCGTTGGAGCAGGGCTCTGCCGATGGTGCCAGTGAGACAGAGTGCTGGCAGTTCTAGGAGCTGGGCAAGCTCGCAGCCCCAGGGTGTATTTGGCTGTAAATGAAGTGGCAAGCAAAGCCCAAGAACAGCAAGGGCTTTTACCTGTGCTGTGGGAGAAGTCGCCGGAGGTTTGCAGTGTCGCAGCAGGGCTCTGCCGATCGTGAGAGAGAGTTTTGGGAGGCGATCTGTGGCGAGAGTGAGAGTGAGCCTGAGACTGCATATTCAGAGCGCGTGGAGGAAAAGCAAGTGCCATTCACCTCTGTCTGTGTGTGTCTCTGTGTGTGTGTGGGACACACACTGGGCATCTGCCTTTGCCTTGCCTCCCAGCACTCCCAATACACGTTCTCAAGCTCACTCTCACTCTCGGCACAGACTAGCTCCCAAAGTGAAAACGTCGGGCAGTCGCTCCCACCGCTTGTTCTACTGCCTTAGTTGTGTGACAGCGCTGCCACGGGATGGTGAGGAGCAGCAAGAGCTTTCAAATCGGGCACCTGGGCTGTGGGAGAAAGCGCTGGACGGTTGCAGCGTTGGAGCAGGGCTCTGCCGATGGTGCCAGTGAGACAGAGTGCTGGCAGTTCTAGGAGCTGGGCAAGCTCGCAGCCCCAGGGTGTATTTGGCTGTAAATGAAGTGGCAAGCAAAGCCCAAGAACAGCAAGGGCTTTTACCTGTGCTGTGGGAGAAGTCGCCGGAGGTTTGGAGTGTCGCAGCAGGGCTCTGCCTGTCGGGGCAGTGAGAGAGAGTGCTGGCAGGGTTCGGAGCTGGGCAAGCACGCAGGTGCAGTGTGTGCTTGGCTGCGAAAGCGGTGGTGAGGGAAGGTGAGGCGCAGCAGCTTTCTGTGCTGTCCCCTTGGCTGTGGGCAAAATGGCAGGACGTTTGCCCTGTGGGAAGCGATCTGTGCCGAGAGTGAGAGTGAGCCTGAGACTGCGTATTCAGAGCGCGTGGAGGAAAAGCAAGTGCCGTTCACCTCTGGGGGGGTGTGTGTCGCCCTATGAAAGCTCTGGCAAAGGAAGGTGAGGAAGAGCGAGAGCTTTCCGTGCTGGTAGCTTCGCTGTGGGAGAACTTGCCGGACGTTTGCAGTGTCGCAGCAGGGCTCTGCCGATCGTGAGAGAGAGTGTTGGCAGCGTTCGGAGTTAAGCGAGGACGGAGCGCCGCTGGGTGCGATCGGCAGAGCCCTGCTCCGACACCGCAAATGTCCGGCTCGTTCTCCCACAGCAATAGCGCCAGCACGGAAAGTTCTTGGTGCTCCTCACCTTGCCGCGCCAGCGCTTTCGCAGCGGAACACACAATGGTGACTGCACTTGCCTTTCCTCCAGGCACTGGAGGAGTTGCAGCTTTCTGTGCTGTCCCCTTGGCTTGTGGGCAAAATGGCAGGACGTTTGCACTGTGGGAGGCGATCTGTGGCGAGAGTGAGAGTGAGCCTGAGACTGCGTATTCAGAGCGCGTGGAGGAAAAGCAAGTGCCATTCACCTCTGTCTGTGTGTGTCTCTGTGTGTGTGTGGGACACACACTGGGCATCTGCCTTTGCCTTGCCTCCCAGCACTCCCAATACACGTTCTCAAGCTCACTCTCACTCTCGGCACAGACTAGCTCCCAAAGTGAAAACGTCGGGCAGTCGCTCCCACCGCTTGTTCTACTGCCTTAGTTGTGTGACAGCGCTGCCACGGGACGGTGAGGAGCAGCAAGAGCTTTCAAATCGGGC